>NW_023405466.1:0-58513 GCF_013141755.1 Anopheles stephensi | reverse complement strand
CGGCGAATTGACAACACGAGCTTAACCCTTAACGGTCCGTGGATTGTGTTAGTTCGTAATGTCATACATAGGTGGCGCTGATTACCGCGCGAATCAAATATTTCTTACGGTTGAGTTGTAAACGAACTGGGAAGAAGAGTTGTATTTATTACTATTTTTATTTATTCTATAATATGAATGAATATTGGTGGGATCTGTTCATCTTAAGTATACTACAATTGTGGGTGCTCTCTCTCTAAACACAAACTAAACACTTTAACCTTACTTTACAAATATTCCAGCCTCAAGCTCCTTCTGTTCTTTTTGTTTCATGTAAGCTAAAAATATCGTCCAAAGCAGACTGCACATACTAACGAAGGGGACGCGATTCTTCTCAGGAACTACGGAGAAGTTGAATGTTTGTACAAATGGCCAGATGCATAGTGCAACCTGTGGAACAGTAGAACGAAAAGGCATTGCTTTAAACCGCACACCGTTTATTCGCGCCCGAACTAACCTTGTACGTTGGAAACAGTTTAACCCGTACTTCGTTGAGTGACTCCTCGACCGTTTTGGACTCCAGCAGGCTCATACTGAAGTAGAATGCCGTCATTGCCATGGGCGTGTAGCTGATTTGCTCCGTCAAAGCCTGGGTAAATGCAGTCAATGGGAAAACAGAAAAAGAAATTACACATGCCACGAGGAACGTGCTATGATGGTGTGCGAGCGCAACGAACGCTACTGACCTTGGCAATGGCCGATTTTAGATTCTGTTGCGGCCACATGATGGAAGCCACCCGTATCCAACAGTACAGCGACGGAGCAACGATGAACCCACCGTAAAAGAAGAACCGCCAACACTTGTGCCAATCGATTTCATCTGTGGAATTGGACGAGGAAGTCGAGTGAAAACAAACACGCACACACAAGGATGAGGAATCTGTCTGTGGCGGCGATGACTGATTGGACACTGATCACTTACTTAACTGTTTGCCGGACAATTTTTGCTGAATCAAACATCCCGTTGGCCATAGTAAACTGTACGTGATCATGCCGCGAACGACGGGATAGCGTTTAATCCATTGCGCAAATGCCGACATTGGTTCAGTTGGTTTGTTAAGGGAGATACACGGAAAGAGGCACAATCACGTGATCGCACCAATCGAATTCACTGAAAAATCGAATTCACTGACGCTACGTTTTGTTCACCAACAAACATGCACGGTTCATAACGTTCGGCGATCCGTACATTCGGTCGGTCTGTCCCGCACCAGTAAGTGACACGATCGTTGTGAGGATCATCAGCACCACAGCTGCTGTCCAAACCTGTCCCATGAACTTAAAACATTGAAAACGATCTTTTTGGCAAAGGATCGGTCATGCGATCATGAGGGGGAAGACGCACACAGCCACATCGAGCAGTACACCCCCCTTAGAATAACCGGAAAGATTCCCTCGCTCGCTTAGCTCTTTGCCAACGTTGTGCAAATTTGAAGGATACAGTATACGGATATTCGGTCGCTACGTTCACTGCATCAGCCGTATGTAGTTGTGAATTGTTTTGAATGATTTTGATGACGTAGATGCGAGTGATGGTTGAATCAAACTAAAAAAAAATACAACTCGAGTCCCGTGAGGGATAAAAATAAGCATGATACGGGAGGACAAACTCGTTTGAACGAACGCATTGGGGAGGTTTTTTCAGCCGTGTCTTGTCTTGGGTTTTTTTTTTAAATTTTGTTGCAATAAGGCAAACAAAATTAGCAGCTGAATCGTTCCATTTTTTCTCACTCTCGATAAGACAAATGACGTGGGTGATGATGTCATAATGTGGTAGTGGTGCATAGCACTTAAGACGGTTGATTTACATCGACATACATTATGGCGGGCAAACACGTGGATATTCAAAAAGCGAATCAAGCACGTGCAAAGATCTCATACCTACTAATTTGTGCCATAAAATAGCAACAATCGAATCATGTTTGAATTTATGTAGATTTGTGTACGATTATACTTTTTAAAAGTAAAAAGTATAATCATTTAATAACTACTATTTATATAAAAAATTCTGAAGCTGTTTTTTTTAAAGTAATCAAGTACATACATAACGTTGATTAAGATAATAGATGACACAACATTATATTAAGAGCAAAATTTGGAGCCAATAAATGGTTTGAGAAAAGCATTATTTTCTTGTTCGTTGATCCTAATCAACTAGAAGAAAAATCGTATCATAGATATTCAGAATGGCAGAAGCGGAGATCCTTCGAGGGCATAGTGTTAAGGAAGAAAATTTCTAATCTGACTCGAAATGTGACTCCTACAGGACTGGATTGAGAATCAACACGTCGAAGACAAAGTACAGCCTATGATCGATAACTGGATGCTTTTTAACTGGGCTGCTTTTACATTGGAGGTAGGGGTGGGCTTTAGCCCAGTTTCAAAGCAATTAAACGTCAAAACTGTTCGACGATAAACTACGAAAGTGAATAAAATGCATCTAAGTATCCCAAGACATTTGTTTGGATGTGTGTCTCCCTGGAAACGTTAGTCTAGATAACAAGCATTGCTCGCTAGGAAGCAGAGTTTCAGTTGACTGGAACGACAGTAACTTCGGATAATAACCTGATTAGCGAAATCAAACAAACTCAACTTACGGTTCAGAAAAATCCAGCAACTCACGAAATGTACGGTATATCGCTCACTGAAACTCTCGATAATCCTGCACGGACATGAGCTCTGGTGATAACCTGACGGTGGCAAAAGCCGAAAGGATACAGGAAGGTTGAAGTACATAATGAAGAAGTTATAAGGTACAAGGCGTAAAGGAGCGCAGCAAGCTCGTTCCAGAGCTGGATCAAGAATCTGTTGGAGATTTTATGCAGCCGTGGGTAAGGAAATGCCTCCTTAAACCAAGCTTCTTGGGATAAAGGATTAGAAACTTAGCCATGAGGATCATCGACTGGTGGTCCAAACATGAGATGATGTGATGACGTTATTGGCCAAACGAAAGGCACTTTACCCTGATCGGTATCGAACACTACTGGAACAGGTTAAAAGAAAGTAAGTAAATTACAAATAAGTTATACAATTTTGTTTAGTAGTTCATTTAAAGTAACGCTGCAAAGCATACAATTTATCTTTTAAGTGGGTTTTTATTATTTTCAACAAGTTTAAAGCAGTAATAGGATGTCATAATTGTTATTCTAAAACTTTTTCGTTCAACTTAGAAAACTCGGATTCAAGAAGAAACTTCCTATATCTGGAATTGTGTGTGTGTGTGTTTTTTGTTTTTTGTATGCATAAGTGTACATATGCGATTGTATACATATACACCTTTTTGTTTTTGTTTTTTGATAAATATCCTAGCTTGACTCTGGCTTACAATCATCAAGGATTCGCTTGACTCTCTCTCGCTCTCGCTCTTAATTCTCCTTACTGCGGGACTACCGGGAACTTAGTCGTTAGCGAGCCTGCCGTCCGATGTACCTGCTGCAGCTCGTACTACTACAATACTTGAATGGCTGTGTGTTGTTTTGTTTGTTCCTCGCCTAAAGTCATTCGCGAAAAAGGATTTTTAAAGGATGTTTAAAAAGCAATAGCCTAGGAAGGGCTAAACTGGGTGGCTTGCGGGTTTTTAAGGAGCGAATGTTCAAACGTTTGCAGTTGGTCAGATGGAAGTGTGCTGTGATAAGCACACATTCCGAATATTGTTTGAACATGTACAACGTACCCCGCCCGAACGGAACGCAGGGTAGGAAAGGTTGGTGGGGAAGGGATTCTACCAAAAAAAAAAACAAACAAAGAGGGAAAGTGAAGGAGCAAAAACCCCCGCGCTAGGAAGGAGTCTGCTTTATTCGTTGAAGTTTTGTTAGAATTCCTTATTTTATTTTGCTCGTTCACTCTCGCGGTTGTTTTGGTTGGTTGTTCGCTTTCTCTGCGCTTGGTGTGCAATAATAATTAGTAAACATTATATTACGATGTACAAGCAAGTTTTGTAGTGTTTCTGTTTGTTTCTTTATCACAATTGTTAAGTGTTGTTTTTTTTTTTGTTGGTTGTTTTGTTATTAGTACGCATTTGCGAAGATTTAAACCCTCTCTTTCTCTCTCTCTCTCTCTCTCTCTCTCTCTCTCTCTCGCTCACGTATCAGAAGAAAAATTTGAAATGGTATTGTAACTAGCTGTTCATTTTATGTGTAAGTTTTAGTTCCTTTTTTTGCCAGCAATTTTTTTCACGTTGTTTGTTGTGTGTGTTTCTTGTGTGTTTAATAGTATATGGATTTTGGAATTCTAGCGCGCTGCGTTAGAGCTAGTTAACGTGTTTTTTTTTCTCTCATCATTCCAGTGCGATTTTTCCACCCCCTCATTTCTTCTCTGTTTCGCATATTAGTTGTATAGATAATCTCCGCTACCATCTATCGCATTACAGCCCGTTTGGCGGTAAAGATGAAAAATATTGAATCATTTGTTTAAATTTATAGATATAACGTGTCTTGAAAAAATCACTAATATCGACAGGCTTGTAGTAGAGTGCTTAAAGCAAAAACGATAAAATATGCTATCTAGAGAGAAAGCTAGCTATTTAGCGACCCCGTCGTAACAACGCTTTTCTTCGTTTTGTTTTTCTTCTCCATCTTGGTTTGAACAGAACTTTGTATGTAGTAGTTAGTATGTAGATGCTTTTCGATAAACGGCTCGAATGCCCCTCCTGCTCCCTGAACCTGCCGTGCCCCACGTACTATAGGAAGGCTTGCAAAATAGTAAACAATACGCATCGTTAGCTTTCCTACCATACATATCTATATTATTTATATATAAGGTATAATAATAATGTGTGTGTTGTGTGCAGTTTTTTGGTTTTGTTTTTGCTTGTTCAATTCTCTTCCTTCACTACATGTTCCGCCTGCAAATCCCGTCGGTCGAGCTTCTTCTTGACCGTGTTCGAACACTTCGAATTGCTACGATTGGTGTCGTTAGTTTTGTTTTTCTTTTTTGCTTAGTTTTGCTACTACTATCGCTAATGTATGGTTTTGTTTGGATTTTTTTGTTGTTGTTGCTTTTGCGTTGCGTTTGCTTGATCACGTGCCGATGCGCTACAGAGCTGATCACCGTACTGCTGCTACCTACCATACACACATTCGGCCCTTAGCTTATCTGGTACTCTGGTTAGCGTTTACTAAATCGGTTGCCTTATCCTACTTGCATCGATCGATGCCCTTCGAAGCCGCCCTCTTGATGAATAGATGTGATGCGTGTTTTGCAGTACTTGCTGTTGTGTTGTGTTGAGTTTACCCAAAAGTAGTAGAATCATTTCATAAGAAAGGGAGAGAGCGATAGCTTTTCATATTGTTGCTTGTTCTATGTTGTTTCTTACTCATTTTCATTATCCACTTATCCATTATCCATTAAGGTTGTGGATTTGCTGTGTGTTTGTTCATGTTTTGGTGTGATTGTGTGTCTGTGTGTGTGTGTGATGCCCCACCCATTGTGGGAGATCTAAACCACATCCTTCACATCCATATTTATTCATCAATGTTCCTTTTTTGGTTTGTTTTGATTTATAATTATTCTAAAAGATGCACTTTTGGCAGAGCTGAAGATAGTAAAATTATTGTTTGTTTGCTTTAATGTTTTCTCTTTTATCTCTTTTGTTTTGTTATAAGATGTGTATATATACTACTATTCATTAAATATATATATATATATTATTCTCGAGCTTTGTTGTTGGTTGCAAAATCGTCGCGTCGCAACATCACTTCCGCAGGCTCCCCGCGTTCCAGATGCTCCAGATGGATCCAATGGTGGGGGCTGGGTTTCGTTTACGTTTAAACTTAGATGAACTACATTGCTATTAGAATGATATTGCAAAAAATTTAACCCCCTCCACATCTGTCCACCTGGGGTTACCTTACCACCTCTTCGTTCCCCTCAATCAATCCCTCAGCGCAGTTCCCAGCGAGTGGTGATAATGTTTAGCTGCTTATAGTTTAAGGATTTTTGTTCTTTTTTGTGTGGTTTTTTTCTGGTTTAAGTTTGCATCATCGCTTTAGAGGCGGCCTTTCGTTTCTATACGGCTTGCAATATTCGGCGCAACTTTCACTACCTATTCGATTTTTAGCTGTGGGTGCTTGCTTATTACTATGTGGTTTTGTTTTTTTCTTGTTTAGCTTTATATTGTACTGAAATACTTTTACCACAAAATTGTATCCGCCCATCAGCGGTTCATGTTTGTGTTTTTGTGTTACTTATCTCGAACTCCCCATTAAACTGCCGTGTGCACTCGCTATAAACAGTGAGAAAAAACTGGGATCAACTAGTAACGTATGTTTTGTCGAGCTTCACTAGAACTAGAGCTTGATCAGGATGGAATAATCATTTCAACCACTCTTCAGTTGCAATCTTGACGGATGCTTTTCCATTGTTTTGATTTCGCAAATAGCCCTCGTCCTCGTCTGTGTTATGCTCGTCTTTCTTCCATCTTACAAAAGCGTCGTTTATGCTCGTATGCTGTTAAAGCACCCCCCTTGGGTTGCCGCTATCCAATCGAACCGAATTTGAATAAAATCACGCTCGTTTCATCCACATCCCGTACGGCCAAGTGCTGCTGAAGAAAGAAAAGTTTTGACAGTTAACGAACCCGTGTCGCACACTCGCTAGCAATGAACCGTTTCTACCAATCTTCGGCCCGACTCTCGCAGCCCTTAATCTACTTTGTAATCTATCTAACTAATCGATATTCCGGCTTGATTAGCTTGCTGCTTGTAAAAATCACCTTAGGCTGCTGCTGCTGCTGCTCGGCTATTCTGAGATTGGCAAAACGGATTTCGAGTTCCTCTACGTTTGATTTTTTCGTTTCTAGCTGCAATCAGCATCACCAGTCACCAGTGCTGGACAGGTATGGCCTGCTTGCTGGCTTGCTTAATGGTTATCGCGGCTTATTTAACTTTTCTTTGGGAGTTTCTTGAATTCGGTTTCTGTCGGATACGGTAGAAATCTAAGTCGTGTGTGTGTGTGTGTGTGTGTATGTGTGTATGTTTTTTAACTTTACATGAGCACGCATTTTCTTCTAACTTATCGTTCTGCTGCACAATGTGAGCAATGTTTTAATAGTGTATGTGCTGGTGTACGACGTTTCCTATCGCGCTTTCAACAGGAGTGCTCAGAAACGTATGACTGTTGCAAACTGACGTGAATGGTATAATTATCTAGGCAAACTGAAAGCCAAACGCGACGGAACAGAAAACACAGGCATATTAAATGCAAAAACCCATCCGGCTTCCCATTTTCGCACTCATAATTGCTTCCCATCCTAACTAATGATGATGATATGCTGCGGATTTAAAAATTGCTTTCAATAGTAGTGCTGTTAGGCAGACAGGGACTGAACGAATGTGTTCTCTGTGTTCGCATGGTAACGTTTTGCTGTTTTGCGGTCAGTGTGTGATTGTTGTTTCAGTTTACTGTTTCACTTTTCACTCGTCCATTTTCACCGTTTCACGTTCGCGGTGTTGCACGCCTCTGAGCTGCGTCGTGTAAAGGCTGGGTTTCCGAGCTGTCGAGCAGTGGTTTCGGTATTCGGTATTCTCACAACGTAGTACTTCTTCCGCGGGAGGGTTTTGTGACCCAATCCGCCATCTTGTGTCCAATGTTTGTTGTTGTTGTTGTTGTTGTTTTCCGCTTATATGTTTTATCAATCACGAGCCTTTCGTAGCAGATTCGGAAGCAACATATTATAACGAAGTACGAGTACAATATCTATAGTATATAGTAGATAGTGCGTGAGTGTTTGAAACGTGTTGTTGCAGTTCCCTCTACTGGTATAGGCTTTCGTTAGAAGTAGAATCGATTTGTATGCCATTAATCTCGTCGTGCTAATACGTTGAATAAAATAATCGCGTTTACAATATCCGCTGCTACTAGCTATACTTTATGCTACTCTCTCAAAGTCATCTGCTTCGACGCAACGATGTTTGTGTGTGTATGTTTTTTTTCAATCTGTTCTGTACAGAAAGCTTACGTTTAGTATATGGCTGAGATATTCTCCCTCCAAACATTTGCCGCCGCACAATATCTTCTTTCGCGGACAACGCGTCTTGTTGTGTGTGTGTGTGTGTGTGTGTGTGTGTGTGTGTGTGTGTGTGTGTGTGTGTGTGTGTGATTATTACATTATTAGAATTTTAACATCATAAGTATAGACGTTAACAACTTGTGTGTCTGTGTGTGTGTTTGTGTTTGGTTTCAATTGCATATTTCGCCTTGTTCCCATAACTCGGACAATGTTTACCAGAAGCAATAAACAAAGCGCTTCGTAAACAATAGTGCTGTCTCTCTTCTGAAGTTGCGTATAAACTTTACCAGCGAAACCCACACGTACGTGTGTGTCCCTGTCGTCCCTTTTTGTTGTTGTCTTCATTTGGCGAAACACAAAGTAAATTGCGTTCGATTGCTTTGAGGATTGAGCCAGGCGTCATACAAGAGCCCCGTAACGTAACGCAGGTTCCCATGACCCTTGGAGTGCGCCTAGTCGCGCCGCTTAACTCTCCGCCACATTAATGCACGGTGCAAGCAGCACACTGTCCCGGCGATCACTGAACAGCTTCCGGTTCAGCAGCATGCGAACACCGTGTCCCGGTGGCTGGTGATGTACGACCAGGGCGTTGGCAGCAGGTGCCGCAACTGCTTCACAATCTCCCGACACCGACTTCGACTTGGCCGGTGCGACCCCGTTCGCGGTGCCTTTGCCGCGCAGAAAGTTGAACAGCGATTTGCAATTGCTGTCCAACGATTTGAAGCTGCACGAAATCTTATACCTAATCTTCTTCTCACCCATCAACGTGTGGTCAATTGACTTTAAGCAATCTACTAATTGGTGTGCCTGCTGCTGCTGTTGCTGCTTTTCCTCGCCGATCCCAGTTACACCGCTGGTAGTGCTAATGGTACTGCTTGTCGACTGCATCGTACCGGTGGCCGTGGAGGAATTGTTAAATTTGCTATCTAAACCAGCCTGATCGTAGAAGAGACTCTCCAAGCTAACGCTCAGCGACTCCAGGCTTAGCAGGCTCGGCTTCAGCACGCTTCTCTCCTGCCGCTGCCGCCACAGCTTTGGGTGCCTTACAAGCTGCTTTTGCATTCGCTGCTGTTGAACACTACGCTGCTGACGCTGCTGATGCTGTTGATGCTGCTGATGCTGGGACTGCTGCGACTGGTGCGGATGGTACGGTTGGTGCATTTGCTGCTGACGTGGTTGCATGCTCTGTTGCTGCTGTTGCTGCTGCTGCTGCTGTGCTGAGGGCGTATGGCAGCAGTCTTGAAGCGTTAGTGCTGAGCTACGTTCCGTAACACTAGTGACGACGTTTACAAATTGGTTACTGGTTACTAAATTCTCGTTTTGTCACTGAATTTCGCAGAAGCTAATCTTTTGCGATTCTTTCTGCTCCTCACCCATGCTGATGTCTTCCTCTTTAGGCGATTCTGCCCCACACGGAACTCCGCTTTCGCTAGGAGGCCCCGGGGGGCAGGCTGATTGTCACCGAAGCGCAAGCGTAGATATCGGCGGTGGACGCACCGGTTTGTTTTCGAGGATGCGTTCTATTTCCAGCATCACACCGGTCGACAGCCGTGGCAGTAACTGCAAAATATCACCGAAAATCGATCGATCTGTTAGCAGCGACGCTCAATTCGAAACACGTACTATGATTTCTCGTCTAAACCATCTCAACACACAGGTTGGGAGACTCATCCATCAAGTTCCAAGTTTACCAAAGCTTACCTGTAGCGCTTGCAGGCTTTGATGGAGTTGTTCCGGGGAGGTTGCACCGAGCAGCAAACATTGTACCGGCTCGTGCTTAAGCGACCACGCAATTGATAGCTGCACCGCGTTGCAGCCCAGCTTTTCCGCCAGATTGCTGATGTCCCGCGCTTTGTCGTACAGCCGGCGTGCTTCGTCCTGCAGATCCTTGCGCAAATGCAACATAACCGCCAGATGGACGGAAAATAGAAAGAAAGGAACACAGATATGTACGCTACAGTGCGGTCTGATCGATCGGTCGTGCACTTACTTCTTTGTTTACTTCATCCTCGATCCAGGAGTAGCTTTGGCTTTTGCTCTTGAGCGATCCCTTCGGTATCCAGAGCTTCTCGCCGTTCTGCGCATCGCCCAAGCACATGGACAGTGGGCCCCAAGCCATAAACCCGACGCCAATCTTGTTGTACATCTCCGGCAGGTAGAGCTCCGCCTTCTCGCGACAGAACATATGATACTCCGACTGTTCCACGATCGGGGTCACACAGTTAAACTGCCGGCAGTTGGTGTAGGCTTCCATGATCTGTGCCACAAACAGAAAGTGTACCGTGAGGGATAAGAGTTAGATTGGAACGTTTTTTTTTCTTCTTCTCAAAACCTTACCTCTACGGGTGACCACCGTGCAGTTCCCCAGTACATGGACCATCCCTGCGATATGACGTAATTCATGGCCCGCACAATCTCTGTGGCAAATCATAATTACGAGAGCATTAGTTGCGTTTGTTGGTTGTTTTTTTTCAGCGTGTTCGGCCACTAAACACTAACCTTCCATCGGACACATAGAATCCGCCTTGTGTACCAGTATGACGTCGATGTATGGCAGCTGCAACCTTTGCAGGCTCGCTTGGACACTTTCGATGATGTGTTTTCTCGATAATCCTCGCTCCTCGGATCTGGCAAAAGATTAAAACACGGCGGTGGAAAATATTAAAAATAGATCTCCATGCACGCACTCATCTGCGAAACGGTGCACCGAAATGTCCGCTTGCCGGCTCTTACTTTGTGCTCCAATAAATTTTTGTTGTTATGACGAAGCTGGTTCGCTTCCATCCTGCCTTTTGAATGATCTTTCCCAGCTCTATTTCCGCACGTGTACCTGTGGAGGGGGCGTAGAGGCAAGGCGATAGGCATATGGTTTAAAGATATTTCCGCCATCGGGGGCTTTTATCCCTCGCTACGCCTACCTGAATGCGCCTCGGAAAGGTCAAATAAATTGATTCCGCTATCGACGGCCAGACGCAGGATTGCTTCCGCCTGCTCCTCGGAAACGCCCGGCGAAAAGATGGGCCATGTGCCGAGGCCGACGTTCGAGACGCGCAGGCCACTCTTGCCGAGATTTTTGTAGCGCAAACCGGGCGTCGTCGTTGCATTGCTGCGTATTTGTATGGCCGGATTGGACCCCAAACTTGTGGAACGACCTGGGGCGTGTGATTGACAGCGGATAAAATATTGTTTACGTAAAAATAGTATTGCTGCTCCGGGGGCCTGTGCTTCACTTACCAAAATCTAGCTGAGCAGTCGTGCCACTAAATTCCTCCATGCAATCTAGTGAAGCTATGGGAGCACGGCACCTGCAATGAGGTGATGATCGTTGGAGAGGTGGGGAGAGGGGGCAGGGAGAGAGAATGAGGAGTTACGTAGGAACCGGGGCAAAACCCACAGGAGCGTCGGGATGGATTGGGTCACGGAAAAGAAGTTAATTAATTACTGTTGCTCTAATAATTAAGTACGGTACGTAACCGGCTAAGATCGTATTAAGGGCGTGAATGCGATGGATGTAGTAGACCAGAGGTCAGTTTAATTACTTTCGATTCTTGTTTTCGTTTCTCGGGTAGTTTTTTCCCCTTTCGCCAGGGGGAAGAAACCAAGGGGAGAAGGAAGCAAAAGCAAAAAAGGGCATCAAAGGGCGAAATTGGTTTCGAGTATTGGCAATTAAAAGTGTGAACGTGCCCGCGTTCAATATTTCCCCACTTTCGGGATACAAAGTCGAAACTATTGGCCGTTATCGATAACGATCGATCTTTTCACATGTTTTAGGAAAACTGTAGGCAGCTGAAAAACGGCATGCCCGTTTTGATCTACCCGCAAGTCAACGGCAGCACCGGAGAGGCACGGGCAAAATGTACAATCTCGATCCGGCAGACGCAACAGTAACGTAGCTACAGGCGCAGTAAAACACATTCGGCCAAACCGAAAATCAACCGCTCTAGCGCGGCAGCTAATATTAACCATACCGATGCTACCGTACACTAACAGCCACGGCTTAGCATATCTAATTATAAACGGAAGGTAACGAAAATGATGAGAATTCACTCCCATGACCCAACATTTTTGTCAACTTTGATTTCGGCCGAGTACGAAAATCCGCCCGATTTTTTCTTCCACGGTTCTACCAAAGCTGCCTGCCGTCTGGTAGTTATGCTAGGCCAGGCCAGGCATTTTATTGCCCGTGTGCTCTTGCGTTTCGTTCTGCTCAATTAGCGGAAAAAAACCCATGTGTCCTGTTTTTCATTATGCTATCTTGCGGCCAGCCAAAAGCACCCGTTTTGCCCAGCCAAAAGCACGCACGCACGCACGTAAGTGAAGCAGCACATTGGCTGGCCACTGGCACCCTCCCGCTGGTAATGCACGCATACCCGCGACAAACCCCCTTTTTTGTTGGAATTGGTACCTGTAGATTGTGACCGGATTTGAATCCTCACTAATATTGTCATTGTTAACGTTATTGTCGTTATTAGTTTTTGAAGCAACATTACATAACACGATCGACATACCGGAAATGTCCTTTTTTGCCTACAAAATGCCTTTTTCCACCAAACTTCACTTATCGTAGTGCCTAGGGCGATCAAGAAGAGGTACAAAGAAGAATTGGACTGACACTGACTTTGACGGCGCTGGTGGCTGGTGGCTGGTGACAACGAAGACAACGACCACGACTACGACGACGTCGGGGCAGGCAGGTTGGCCGATGGGGAAGCTGCTGCTGCTGATGACGATGACGACGACGGGGTTGGTTAGTGAGGTTCTGGCGGCAGTGAGCTTAACCGTGCCGCGTCCGCATCGCACTCCGGTCGAACTAATTTCACGAAATTAACACAAACATTCACAAACGCACTCACAAACCCCCTGCCTTCGTGCGTACGGAGGGTGGACGGCGAAGGTGGTTCGGAGGAGGCGACCGCGTACCGGGGACACACCAGCAGATTTTGTCTCGTCTGGTGGTGGTGCGAGCTGGATCCGCTGCAAAAAAGCACACCACTGCAGAAGCCAAGGAGCCAGAAAGTGTCGCATACGAGTAAAACTGCACTACTTTTCGAAGCGCGACGGAAGAACCTTTTCGCCCGAACGAAAAGTCCCAGATCGCATGCTTGCCGACTGGCGGCCTTAGGGCAAGAGTGACAAACTTAGTGTGCTCTGGTTGCCGAAGCTACTATAAAGCACCGCGAGACAAGGTGGCATTGGGCGGCACGAGATGATAAAAGAGATGCAAGCCAACACCGGACGAGAGATTATTATGAATGAATGGGAGCACACGGGAGCACGCACGGATGGACAAAAGCAGAAAGGGAGACACTAACCCAGGAAAGAGATGAGTGTGGCGAGAGCGAGCAAGCAGGATGTTTGCTAACACTACGGCAGTATTTGATTTGGAAATTAAACCACGATGGCGTTAGTGAGAGCGAGAGAGCGAGCGAGAGTGAGAGAGAGAGCGTGGCAAGAGCAAGAGCGGGAAAATCAAAAAGGATAAAATGGGGAAATCCACTAAACTGAGAGCCAGCCTAAAACGTGCTGGCTTTGTGATTTTTATCTTGCGGTTCTTTTTGAGATCGGGGTTTCTTTTTATCTGTTCTGCCGTTTTCTGCCGTGCAGGAACCGATTTTGTTTTGAGTAGGGCATCTGCACCTCCACAAATCCGGACTCCGGAAGAAAATATCCTTGTCGCCAGCAGCATTGCGCTCAGGTTGTCTCACTCACGGGCTAACTTTCCATAGAACACTTGCTCGCATCGTGACGTTTTTCTTTTTGTGCCTCCAAGCATTGGGGGGCAAAAAACCGCACAATCACCATCCGTTTTGCGGGTGAAGGACATTGTGAATTTAAAATGGATTTTTCGCACCACGTCACTGCTATTTCATGGTGCTACTTCTGGAAACACGCACCGTATCGCACACACGCACACACGTGGCAGCAACCGCATCGATTTCCGTTGCAGGTCTACGGGGGGCTATGAATAACTTAAGGATAATTATGCTTATGTAACAACAAAGGATATCCTGGGCCCGCGCGTGCTTCATTTGCTTTAACGCCCGACCAAATGTGAAGCGGATCGAGCAAACAATCATTTACTGCTGGTGCTCCTTCTGCTCCTACTCCTCCTCCAATCCCCAACGGCTGCTCTATCGGCCACCGACGTCGACGTCGACGTTGTCGTTGTCATTGTCGTTAGCTCACCATGCTGCGTGTACTTTTTCTACTAACGCTTCACTTTCATACATAGGACCGCTTTTGCACTTTAGCCTGCCGCACGTTAACGACGGAATACTGGATCAATTAAATAATTGAACATATATGCACGGACACACGCACGCACACACATACACACGTATAGACACACACATGCACGCACAGACACTCGTACACTGAACACGTTCGAGTAATTGACCACTAGACACCAAACCGGAACGAAATAAATAATAATTTAATACACTTTTACATAACACTTCATAAGAAGACGGAAGCTAAACACGACACGACGTTGCGGCAATACGACGGTTGCGAACGCATTGAATTTTCTGTCCCATAATGTTTATTTCATCGCGTTCTCTGCTGGCCTACTGGTGTGCTCCACTGCTATAATCTCTGCATCGAGCTGGAAAACACAGCCGTCGCGAGAGAAAGAGTGTGAGAGAGAGAGAGGGTTTTGCAATTGTTCCATTTCACTTCCAACGCTATTGCTGTCCTTTTCGATGCTTTTCTCCCCCGCGAACAAACCAGGAGAGTAAATTTCTTCGTACAACAGACACACACACGCACTCACGCACACTCACACTTGAATGAACATTGCACCAAACTCTTCTGGGCGGAAATGCAGCCTGACGACGGTGTGTGAGCTTGAGCGGAAATGAAAGCTTCCAGTTGCGGCATTGGAAGATACCGAATAAGATCCATTAAATTCTATCGGTAGTCCATTCACAAATGTTCCACCCTTCAAATTTATACATCCATGGAGAAGTAATGTTCCTACTAGATAGTCCCCCCAAATGTAACCCAAATTCGTATCTGTGACGTACGACAAAGCCGGTCAAAGTGAAGCAATTGGGTTTGTTTGAAGCCTTCAAACAATTGCGATGGGGAAATATAATGGTAACATACATCATCTTGTGGCAGGCATCCGATTGTGACTGAGAGTATATTGTCGAAATTTCGCTTTCCGTCGAGTCCTGTCGGCCTTTGGGAAAGTCTTGCAGGTGCGATGTATCGGGAAGTGCTTTTTCCTGCGGTGCTTTATGCGAAGTTGCTGCTGCGGCAAGGCCAGTATTGCGTTGTTCTTCCTGCAATAGAGAAAATACGGAAACATTTAAATGTAATTATACATTGCTCTGTTTAGCGTTAAGACAAAGCTGATGGTACGCAAGGCTTATTGGTAGTACGGCTACAGCCTTTCCCACGGCAGACAACCGTGTATCGAGTCTATTGGATCCAGATCGGTGGATAATCTGCTAATAGCAAGTACCAAGTAAACAAATTTTGAATAGTGGTCAGTAGCCTGTTAATACCCTTGGAGGCCCTAAACGGATTGAATTTTGTAACCTGACTGAAAGACAGGTTCTTTGTGAGTCTGCAAAAGAAGCAGTCGCTCAGCCTGAGTACCCTTAAATTTTGCTCGAGTACATAGACTCAACTATCATTGTACGCATATAGTATCATTGATTATCGAGTGGTCCTAAGGCAGTTGTATGAAATCTTAGCCAAAGTTATCTTACTTTTTTCACAAGTTTCCAGCTCTTTCTGTGCCTAGACGATCAGTTTGTCACTTTGATCTTCCAAAAGAAGTTTGCCAAAATAATTATTTAGGAAACTACTACGGTCCGTTGGTAGCTTTTTAAATTTTTCACATGGACGGCTATGTCTCAGACATGAATGACCGCTTATTCAATGTTTATCTGTTGCAGGATCTTGTTCTTCTTGGCTTAACGATCTCTTTTGGGGCGGTCCGGTGGCAGAGGTGAAAACGGCGCGGGTCTTCACATGGCAGGGTTCAAATCTCATCCAGGCCGCCTCCCCGTACGTAGGGCTGACTACTTTCCTACGGGTATAATTTCTGGCACAGAAAGCCAGAAATGGCAGCCCCGATACCTCTCGAGATTGTAGTGTCAAGGAAGAAGAAGATGAAAACTAAATTATACACGTTTGATACCAGTCCTCATTGGGATGGAATGGGATTTGAACACCGGTCCTGCCGTGTGAATGCCGGGGTCGCATTCTCGGATATTCTTCAATATTAGGTACAGGAGTGCTCTGTCCCTTGGATCAATGTTAAATAACGATAAAGTTACTAGCCGATAAAGCCTTGTTTTTCTTCATTTTTCTTATCTGAAATTCCGTAATATAATTCATAGTACAACTAAGCTAAATTGTAATTAACTTAACATGTTTGACAATGAAACATTTAAAAAACATCATACTTTGCGATTCTATGCATTTCTTTTGCTCGAAAACTCACATACAAAAGTGCGGTTGAGCATTGAAGGGTCAAAAATAATTGATTTTGGTTTCTTTTTTACGTTTTGTTGCTTCGTTTACCGCTCACTTTCGCACATCGGTTTGGCAGTGCAGGCTTGACGGTCAGATCAATATCGATTAGCTATTCCGTGCTGACACGTATAATCGCTTTTAAAAGCCCCTCCGACCCGGTTCCCGAAACTCGCCCCGCTTTCTCTAGAGAAAGCAAGACGGAGCAAAACGGCCGTTTGCATAATTGAGAGATTTGGCGTAGTGCCAATATTTTGCAAAACGATAACGACTGGCACCAATGTTCGCTGGCGGAGACAAAAGGGCAGCAATGTACACATAGACACACACACACATACACAAACAGGCACATTTGCCCGAAATGTTTGACTTTTCCGAAGAAGAAAAAAAAGGCAGCACAAGCGTTTAAAAATTTTCAACAAAACTGACGTGCTACATTCGTATGACATTATACCACGATGAGCTGGGAGGGTCGGTATCCACGTACGCGTATATATAGCTGTGGAGGCAGCTCCAAAAAGGTTTGTGCAAACTTGCCAACAGGTGTGTTGTGCCAGCCAACCTGTTTGTGCACCTGTACGAGCGTTGACCGGAAATGCAAAAACAAGCAGCGAGTATCATAAATTACCTCCTTCGGCGTTACTGCTGTCGTGCTAGTTTGCAACGTTTCCATGAGCGTTAGGTTCGTGCCTTCGAACGGTGCGTCCTCGAGAAGTGGCGTCTTGACACCGGCCGTGACGGGGGACTTCTCCTCCGCTATAGTGGTTGGTGGCGTTCGCCCGGGTGTCGTCGAAATGCTGCTTTCCGCGTAAAATGGCTCACTTTGGCGGAAGCTCTTGTCACCCGAGCTGGTCGAAGAGGCTAGTGGTGGTGGCGGTGGTGGTGATGTAGTACCAACTGGACCACCGGTCGTAGCCGCCGCCAATGCTGCTGCCTGTCGCTCGGAACCTAGCTGTGCCTGCCGTTCCCTTTCCTGTGCTCTACGTTGATTCAACAGTTCGTTGTCGAGCTGCCTTATTTCCCGAGCTTCCCGCTGTGGAATGGAACGAATGCAAATGCAGAGATTGTACACTCGAAATGGCTGTTTAAGGCACCTGTTGAGGGCGTACCTTGCAATTCGCGGCGTCGAGCTTCTGTTGCTTGTGGTGCTGTTCCCGATCCGAGGATTCATTTTTCTGCCGTTCCTTGGCCTTTTCTTCGTCCGCTTGCCCTGTTTGTACGCGAATGGTCACACGAATGAAGTTTAAAGCAATAATATGCGAACATTAGTTTGCACCGCCATGGTTCACCAGATTGGTATTTAATTAAATTAAATCTATTCAAGTGTTTCATTGCTTATTTGGGGTTTAACTTACTTGAAGAACTCCCACCAGACGCCCCTGGCGGCGGAAACGAGAACCAGAACTGATGAGCCAGTTTGATATTCACTACAACAAGAGAATAGAATTGTTATGCTTTTTCCGTACTTTCTACATCCCGTTCGAGACGACCGATGAAAATCTTGTTTCTAACTCAACAATGAGTGTCCTCTAGGCTAGGCTTGCACAAACTACACTCTATCTGAAACATTTGCAAACAGTCCAACCAGCCAATCCAATTTAATCCAATTTTAGTCCAGCATCGGTCGGTCGAACCTTCTTTTTTTTACCACAGATGGAATCAATGCAAAACTTTTCAAGGGTGGTTCTGTTTTTGCACGAATTATGAAAACTACTCCGTATAGGAAATGTAATGGTACCGCAATACGCCAGCAACTGGTGATAATGTTGAGCGAGATGTTTCTGTGACTCGAGATGCACTTTATTTATTCTACTTAAGCTAAAAGCAATGAAAGTAAAATGCAGAATGGTATACGAATGCAGACGGAAGAGCGAGAGAGAAAGAGAGAGAAAGAGAAAGAGACGGAAAGGAGGAAAAAAAACACACATAGACCAATGCTCTACCAACCAGGAAAGATCGACGAGAAATCTTTACGACACTAAACCACGGTACGGTGGAAGCACACGCAGATCAAGCTGGGTTTGGCCCGTAACATGAAACGCTACCACCAAGCTCGCAACGAAACGCAACCAGCTATGTCAAGCAAATTGTTTCGGCAGCGCAACAGTTTATCCTCGCGTTTTTTTGGTTACTTACATAACTTTGTTTCTGGCCAAAATAAACGACTGAATTTTTCTAACAATCCCGAACCACCGACCGACCACCGGAATGTCTCTTGTGACCTGAGTTTACCGAGGAAATGCCCCCGTACGCATGCGCCACCAAACCGTTACTTTATAAATATAGCCATCATCAAGCTATCAATTGAATTTGGAAGTCTGTTTAATGCTGTGGTCATGTAGGTGACATATGATGAACTTTTTTTTACTGAAAAGTTTTCCTTTGTGAAACTTAAATGCTAGCCTTTTTCAGAAACAAACGTTTAGTTTACTTCTGTACAGAGCACGACTTTCAAAAAATCAAAATCGAAATCAAATTTGAATGAAATGTAAATTCAAATTTTGAAACGCTTCAAACGCTTTCTGTGTACTGTTTATTGATTTTCTAGGGATAGATCCTTTCAAGACGGTTGATGTGCTGTCGTCGTCTTCACATTGCAAAATATATATTCACAAATATGCATGAGCATATGCTTATTCAGCAAAATGACTTAAAAAAATTGTTTTAATTATAACAATAAAACTCCTTTTCCAAAATCAAAACGTGCAAAACCTCACATCACTTTAGTGATGCTTGGAAGTACCTAAATCATTCCTAGCCTCTATTCAATTGGTGGCCCGATAGAGGATTTTAAATGCTTCAGCTGCACAGGCACTGGGCACCTCCATCGACGACAGTACTATTGAAAAATAATGCACCGATGCGATGTGGAACACAGTAAAATAAAATATATCACTGTTCTGGAATATGGAAGAACGTCATTCTTTTCTTGTTCCTATTCCATTGGCCTCCATCTCCATTGGTCCCGATGGAGGGTTATCAATGCTACAGGTTCGACAGGTACTAGGCGCCTCCATCGATAACAGTATTGCTGAAGAATCATGGACCAATCTAGTTTGGCACACATTCACAAATGAATGTTTCCGAATCCGATAACTTTATTTATCATTCCCTTACACAGCTGGTCGATAATTTTAAAAATATCAACACATTTTTCCAAACAGCGCGCGGTTTGATTACACCACACAAATGCGGTGGCGTAACACGCTTTGGAACAGGCCAGTGTGGTGTAACAAGAAGGTCTGTACAAAACCACTATGAAAGTTACTTCAAATTCAACATATTGCTTGTCTACGTCATCTAAAAATAAATATGTTTAAAATGTGTAAATATTTTATAACAAACAAGTAAATAAAGTAAACAAATACACCACATAATCCTACATCCCAAATCCGGCTTGAGCTGTTAAGTAGGTGTCATATACACGTTTGCAGCTTGCAGCTTGACGTTTTGACAGCCCGAGCTGAAAGCCGGGGAAGTTTGTAAACAAAGCCGGTGCGTATGGAACTGCTTGATCGAACAATTTTTAAAAAGTGCAGCAAACACATTGCCATAAGACATCACCATTCTGGTAAAGCCATCAGTGAAGTAAGCTACGAGCAGCTATGGAACGAAATGGAAAAGGTAGCGATGGTTTTACGGGAACAGCACATCGAAGGGAAAATTATCGGCGTACAATTGTTGCACTGTCCCGCACTGATTGCCGTTATAGGAGGGTAAGAAATGGGTCGTGAAATCCAGCCCCCTGCCTGCTCAAGGTACATCATTGAGTTGTTCCTCTTCTTTGCAGCATTATCATCTCCGGTAACAGTTTCTACTGTGTAGGTTCACATGCAATCGATCAGCTTTTGTCCGAGTATGGTGAATGTGCTTCATACTTCTTGGAGGAGCTCGAACCAACCGGGGAGTGCGATGATCTGCAGATATTGTTGGGATTAAGCGTTTTCGCGAAGCACCTGATCCTTGCAGTCAGTGTATCCCGCACGGTATGCTACCCTGGGTTAGCCTTTTGTGTGCGAACCTCAGGTTCGACGGGTCGGCCCAAAACAGTGCTCGTGCCAAGCGCCTGCATAATGCCAAATGTACTGTCGCTCACCGATCGGTTAGAGTTGTGCGAGCGTGATGTCATTTTCGTATGCTCGCTTCCAACGTTTGATCCGTTTGTGGTCGACATTCTAATGGGGCTGCGGGCCGGTGCAACGCTACTGCTGGTGGATAACTCAATACGCTTGTCTGCTAAGCGTCTACTGTCCCGGCTCTTTCCGGGTGTGACGGTAATGCAACTGACACCTTCCATGTTCGCACGTTGGGATAAGATTGATGTATTGCAAGTTATATTTGGCCCTGCAACAACGCTCAGGTTCGTCTGTGAAGTATAGTTGTTCGAGCAGGAGGAATTATTAAAAGAATTCAATTCTCTTCGATTTGTAGAATTCTGGTTTTAGGTGGAGAGAAATTTCCAACGTTCAAAAGACCGGCCGAAAGCCGAGTGCGTGTGTACAACATTTACGGCATAACGGAAGTTTCATGCTGGAGTATGATTCAACAAGTGTGCCTCGAAAATGAAGAAGAAATTCCACTAGGAAAACCACTGGACCATTCGATAACGCTGCAGCTAAGAAACTTAGACGACGAACGTTTGCTAGCGGAAACAAATACGAACGGCTCTAAAATAGGTCAGCTCTACATCGGCAGCAGTTCTAGGAAATGTGCTATACTTGGAAATGCAGACGAAAGTTACGACACACTCTCTGGCGAAGGAGTCGTCTTCCGACCAACGGGAGATGTGGTGGAACTTACCCAAGACGGCAAATACTATTACCGCGGCCGGAGTAATCGGATGATCAAACGTTTCGGATGGCGGGTTAGCTTATCGGAAGTGGAATCAGTAGTGCAAAGCCATCCCTCCGTGCTGCAATGTGCGTTGTGCTTCTTCAGTGAAAAAAATAGTTTGGTGATGTTTGTTAAAGCAGACAGCAATGATTGCGCAGTGGAAGAGACGCTTTGGCCCGAAATGCGAGCTAAGTTAAGGCCTTCAAATCTCCCAGACGAGCTGCATCGGATCGACAAGTTTCCTCTGTCTGCTCACGGTAAAGTTTGTGCTGATGGTTTGCGACAGATTTACGAACGGCTAAAACGGCAAACCTGCGCTGATGAGAAAATTTCAGCGGTGGATTTTTTTCGAAATGAACTCAGCACGATGGGTATTGCACATGATTGCGGGCTTGCTAAAGATGGCGTAAGTAAAAAACTGAAATTAAACACATCGTTCATCGATCTTGGAGGAACATCGTTTGCCGCTCTTCGTTTGCACACCGCTTTGCAAGACAAGTTTAAAGCACAATTGCCAGAACTGATTACACTGCTGATAGACCCATCGATTCCGTTGGACGAGGCATTCAAATATGTCGAAAGGAATGTTACAACTAAAAGCATGCGTCCCGTGGAAGCTGAAGCGAGCAAGCATGAAACTTCGAATAGTGATTTGCTAACGATCGTTTGTCACTACAATTTGAAGAAGTGTATAGATTCCCGTGCGTCAATAATGTTTTGCGAAAAATTCGGCCATATCCTAACGATTGGCAGTCATTCTGGGATAGTATTAACGATAATTGTCGACACAAATGCAGTCGTTTCAAGGATTTTGCTACCAGACCGTGTGGAATGTGCCGTCAGTTTTCTCACGCTCGAGAACAACGTTGTACGGGGTGTGGTAGGATGCTACGACGGGTTTTTGTATTGCTTCGATCCGTTCGATGGGAGCCAACCATGGAAGTACGACGCTGGAGCAATGATCAAGTGTACTCCTCTCGTGTTGCCGCAAACGAATGTAATCATCTTCGGATGCTACAGCCCCGATGCCAACTTGCACTGTATTGAAGGGGTAAGCTGGTAGTAGTCCCAATACGTTAACAAATTAATCTAAATGCCCTTTTCTTATTTGTGCAGGGACAGTCTAGTCCGACGTTGCGATGGAAGGTGCAGATAGGAAGCAAACCAATTTTATCCCAACCGGTAGCTTTAGGTGGTGAGAATGAAGGATTAATTCTAGTTACCACTTTGGATGGCACGTTGGCAGCAGTAAGCGCAGCCTCAGGTCATTGTGTATGGAGGCGAGCATTATCGTCGCGCAATATTCCGATATTTAGCACACCCACATTTCTCTCCGAGTACAACAGAATTGCCTGCTGTGGAGTGGATGGCACCTTCGGAATATACGATGCATTAGGTGGGACGGAGGTAAGTTACAGGCGAATCGTGCGTGTCACATAAAAACCAATTTATATTATTTGCTAAATTTTATATTTTTTCGTTCGTAGATATCGAATCATAAGCTTCCCGGCAATGTGTTTTCATCGATCGAAACATTAAAACATACCAACGATCGAATACATTTCATTGTTGGATGTTACGATCGAAACTTGCACTGCATTGAATATTTACCGGTTGGCGGTGAAACCCTACTGCCCATATGGCGAATAGAAGTTCAATCACAAATCTACGCAGCTCCACGATCGGTTAAAGATCATCTGATAGTTTGCACCACATCGGGTTGGGTTAACTTAATCGATCCGAACAAAATCGGCCAAGAGGCAACGACGGAGCCCAACATTATTGCCGCCATGAAGATGAAAGGTGAACTATTTGCCACGCCTGTTGTACATGGCGATTTAGTATTTATGGGATGTAGGGATAACTTTTTGTATGGCATTAGGGTGAAGGTATAACGGAGTGGGTGATTAATGAGACGATTTCCTGTATGAAAATCCCGTGTGTCAGCAAGATGCACCGATGAATTTTCGATCCCGTAAGTGTGGATCGTATAGTTGAGCAGAGAATAGAACTCATCAGAGCTCGATACGACAGAGCAAGCGTGGTGAACCCAAACTGAGACGGAGTTATGGCGTGCATGTGTCCGCCAAGACGACGTATCGAGGACTTATGACCGAGATAATGTAATACATTTTGCACGTGTGAGTGCACTATCATCAAATGTTAATGTGTCTCGTTTGAATTTTGTGTCTAAACAACAAAACGCAAAATTCCTTTGTTGAGTTCAAAAGCTAAAAGCTTCTAAATTTTTTGAATCAGGTAATAGTTTACACAAATTCGTTTATCTTAAAAAATTAATCCGTTTCATAAAACGTCACCCAGCTCGTGGCAGCCTTGCCCAGATGGTCGACTTTTGTGCGCGGTCGGGGATGACAGTGATGACAGATCTGTTCGCAATCAAAACAAACCTACTGCGAAAAGGAAAAATATAAACACCGAAAGCTGTCGCAACAAACAGTGACCTTATGCAATTTTGTCGTAGAAACATGAAGTTCGTCTAGTTTTCATCAATTACACTCGGTACAAGATGAACGCGCTCGTGCAAAGACGGTAAGCTGGCAAGTGCAAACATTGCGCTTCACCGGCATCAATTGAGGGCCATTTTTCTAAAACATTCTTTCGTGCCCGCAGCTTTGCTTTTCCCATCGCGTCGCTACTACAACGTCGATTGTTGTCAAATGCGGCACCGAATGCAGCCGACGCAAGCTCGGTGCAGCTGAGCAATACCTGCATCAATCGCTTGAAGGAAATTTGCAAAACCAACTCCTTTCTTCGCGTTGCGGTAGAAGGAGGCGGCTGCTCCGGCTTTCAGTACAAATTCTCGGTTGAAAAACAGCTCGGCGACGATGACGTCGTCGTGAGCCGGGACGGTGTACAGGTGGCGATCGATAGTGCATCGATCGAGTATCTGAGCGGCGCCACCATCGACTACCACACGGAATTGATACGTTCCGGGTTCCGTGTGATAAACAACCCCAAGGCAGATCAAGGCTGCTCCTGTGGCGCCTCGTTTACGGTAAAATTGGACTAACCCTAGGATGGTGTAAATACTTGCTGAACTGTACACTCTGTGTTATAGCAATATGTAAAATATAATAAACTCACGTTCAATATTTATTACGATTCTTTCAGTAGTTCATGCCTTGTGTGTCCATGTCGTCGTTCCCGTTCCGTCGTTGGTTGACTGTGAAACGTAATTCCACGTAATATTACCTTTCATATTTACACACCACCGAAAACGTTTCTCCGCCTAACCGTTTTGCCAACCATTCGTTCTTTACGACAGCCAGTTTGAATGTTTCGCACACGAATTTTGCGTACAGGTTGGTGTGCAGCGCCCGTGCCATTCCGACGATAATCAATAGATCGACCTTATTTTGTTCGATCGCTACTGCTAAATCTACGGGATGGGAATGGAAACGTATAATTAGTAAGATCGGTCCACCACAACTTTCCCGACACCGTACCTTTTGAAATCATTCGAAAGTCAAGGCATGGACCGATTTGATCGTTACCGAAGAGCAACAATCGGTTTTGTTCGCTGTAGGCGGTTCGCAGAATATCACACTCCTTGCAGCAATCGGCGATCGCTCTGGTCAGCTCGGAGTAGGTAATATCGTTGATTGCTGGATTACGCGTTGCGCACAGCAACACTTTGGTGTTGCGCTTCAGCAACTCGCGCACCAAAGGTACAATGCCCAATACAAAGTCTATGCCGGCATTGTCGGTGAAAATCGTAGCACAGCGGTGTGGTGGTTCGTGCTAAAATACGTTGAATCGAGTATTAGTTTAAAATGCATTACAACGCAATCACCTTTATCGATATCTCACCTGCATCCTGTTAAGCCAGCCATCTAGATCGTCAATCAACCACGGCCTTTTTTGTATTCGATCCAGCGCCTGCTGGAGGCCGAAACCATTATTTGTTTCTAAAATTTTTGTCACAGCCTGAGCGCCCCAATCGAACATGTTACCTGCAAATGAGAGCGTCAAAAGTGGTAGAATTTGAAAATACGGAGCGAAGCGAGGACACCTTCATAGGCATCAGAAAAGATTCTCCAGTCTTCCAGACCTACCAGCTAATACACCACGGACCAGCTCGGTCCATTTTTCCCTTTCGCTCGCTATGCTGTCCAGCTGCTGTAGCCGATGTTTTAGCAGCCCTACAGATGCTTTATTTTCGATCGTTTTCTGTTCCTTCCAGGGATCGTCAAAGCCAAACTTTCGGAGACCACTTTCGATCACCTCCAGCAGATTTCTGATGCCAAGTGTTTCCGTTTCGCTGTAAGGAAAAGCCAACCAACCAACAGTTAGGGTCAAGGCAGAGCGTTGCGGTAAGATGCGTGTGAGGGTGTGGGTGTGTGGGTGTGTGTGTGTCCCGCGGGTTCATGATTACCGTCTGTCCTGCTGCAGCTTATCGAACATAGCCACACAGTGCTCCCGGAAGGACTGGGCACGGTTTTTTGCGCTGGCATCCGTCGACTGGCTCGCCATCGCCTGGCGTTCGAACTTGGCCAACATGTCGTTGAAGCAAGCGAACCAATACCGGTTCGCCTCCAGATCCTGATAAAGATCCAGCGTATCGGGGTTGTACGCATCGACGCTTGCCAACAGGGTACAGTGCGAGAAGCCCTCGGCTGCGGGATTTCCTTGGTTGGTCATTGTCCTCCCTTTTCCGGTCCGTGCGTTTCGATTGGTTGGATGTTTGCTAAGCTTGCACTACGCACCGATATTTGCAGAAATAGAATTAACAGCTACCATTTAGGCAATTACTGTAGCAGCGCAGGGAATTTTACTTTTCGCAACAGTGTATATATAACAACAAATCGAAACTCAAATAAACTCATCTCGCTTTCACCTGTTGTCGAAACTTACACCAGCTTGCTCTCTCGCTCGCACTCGCACGTCAACTCAGCGGCAGTGTTGCCAGGCGGATTGGGATGGCGGAAGGTTTAGGAATTTATTTCGCTGGTGCTTTATTTTTTTCTGCTTCGGCCCGAAAACTCTACAAAACAACATGCAAAAATGGCCTTATCTCACGTACGCTTCCCGTTGGAATACCGACTTCTCAACTCGTTTCTTGCTGCCGCGAGCTTCTGCTTCTCGGATTGGTGTTTTCAAAGCAAACTTTAATCCACTATGCATTAAATCATAATGTTTTGCTAAGATAACGGGAGCAACTGCGATAAAACGCCTGGCCGTTGCAAACTAGCCGTCCTCGATGGCAGAAAAAAAAATGTTTGTTTATCGCACGAGGTTTGATATCGTTCCATCGAAACGAATTGATGATGGCGTTTGTAAGCGAATGACGAACCGAACACAAAATAACGCGAAAACGCGCTGGTCGATGGTTAATCGTTAGTTTATTCATCCCGCTGTCCGACACCGGTCTTCGGCCCTTAAGCCCTAATATCTACTGACTTTCTATTGTTTGTTTTAGTGCTTGTACGTAGTTTAGTGGAATGATTCCGCACGTCTTTCGATCAGCCGAAGCCGCTAGTACCCAGCCGGTGTTTAGCAGGTGTTTGTCGGTTTGAATTTGTTTCGGTGCAAGCAACACTAATTGTCCCGCGCGGATCGACATCTCTTGAGCGTTCGATGCATCGAACTTGTGCAATGCCTGTACCTCTACTGGATTGCTCCACAGGGTAGGGTCGTTTAATGCTGTTGGGAAAAATAAATACACAAACACACGGTGCGTAGCGTTGAATTAGAAAGAGTTCAAACAACTTGCGAGTTCCACATCATTCTTACCACTATCTTCTGTTACTTTTGGTGCGAATAGTTTTATCAACATATACGGTACGGACAGCATGAAACCCATGAACAGGGCAGCTAACAGGGAAGAAGAATGCTTTCTCGGATTGTTTACGGCGGCATCGGTACTTGCAGAACCATTGAATGCTTCCTTAAATGCGTCCATTGTTGGATCTGATTTTGTTATTCTTAGTTTGTACAGCATCCTGTAGAGTAGAAATGATAGCTGTTAAATTTGTGTCTAATTTCATACACAACTACATCGCGGGAAAGCAAACACACTTTTTATACAACCACACAGCCGCGCGTACAACCGCTAGCGATGACCAGAATTGAGCAAATGTTCCCTTCAGGTGTGCCAAGTTGGCGGCCACACT
Source organism: Anopheles stephensi (assembly GCF_013141755.1). Classification (NCBI taxonomy): domain Eukaryota; kingdom Metazoa; phylum Arthropoda; class Insecta; order Diptera; family Culicidae; genus Anopheles; species Anopheles stephensi. The sequence continues at coordinate 31,012 of NW_023405466.1, read as the reverse complement.
CAGCACTGCACGGAATGAGCTGGTGACGGCAAAGAAAGTGGAATCCAGCATCGTTGCCACATTACCCACCGCACCAACGAGTGATTCAAGGATCTGAAAAGCGGGTCGTGAGCTCTCCTCTGCTAGTTGAATAAACCTTGATTGGAGAGAAAGTAGAGTCAATCACGAAATTCATTCCTTCTTTTCCTATCAACTTCTCCAACCTGTGCTCAGGATAATTGAATGCTCCACCGCCATATGCTCCGCTACCGTATCCACCGTATCCTTGGCCCATCCCATATCCCCCGTAGCTTCTGGGCCCGTACATATCCATCGAGGAATATCCTCCGTAAGGGTTGTAACCGTGGTATCCAGATTGGCCAGCGTATCCGTACCGATTACCGAACATCATATCTCCCCCACCTCCAGAAAACGCTGGTCTGGGTGGCAATGGGGGCGGATGACTCGTAGAAATCAATCCGCCCGACGTGTTTAGGCCACTGGTATTGCCGAATATCCTTTCCTCATTAAGGGTTGTGTTGCGGAAGTTGGTCGCCATGCCGAGAGGGTTCCAATTTCCTTGACTGTATTACGACTTTGACCAACTATGTTATCTATCCGTGCACTCCGTGTTTTACGTTGGTGTTATTATTATGCTTCTTCTACTTGGTTTTGGACTTTGGTCTCCGTCGTTTTGACACCTGAAAGTGACAGCTCTACGTTGTCTCATTTTCTTGAAAGGAGTTTTTCGAATAAATTAGCCTGCAAACTACTTTTCAATCATTTCAGCTCATTGAATACGTTAACTAGAGTCAAGGACCGATTCTTGCTATTCTACATATTTAATTATAAAACATTTTCAACAAGACAAGACCAAATTTGTGCTGCTGGACTTGTTATTGTAGTTATTGCAGTTTTGCTGAATGTTTTACGATGCAGTGCAAACAGCACTGCTGAAACAAAGATCAACAATTATCCGCTATTCGGCATAAGAAATGATCTTAAAACTGTTTCACTCACTGCGTACACTTGGTAAAACAATTAAAAGTTTATAAAACAATGATCAAGTTAAAACATCGAAATACATAGAAATGTGGAACGGCCGACGGATTGGAGCTGTCAAAATGTGGCAGATGGTGTAGCCTGCTTTGCTTGGCGCTGAATAGATCAGATTGTTCAATAGTTCTTAAGAAGAAGGGTGCAGGCGTGCGAGGCACGGAATACGATGCCGGCGTAGCTGTTAGGTTAAGCTTTATCCAATGTTTTAGCGCGGTAAGTTTGTGAATTGTGTAATAAATTTGTTCCTAGTAGTGTTTGTTAATACATGCTTTCTTGCAATCCAACATCGTTAGCATCGTTTCCTCAAAGATGCCTTCGTCGCCCAAGCGCAGGAAGGAACGCGAACGTCCCAGACGCCGAAAGCGTTCCAGGGACCGGAGCGACAGAGATCGATCCGGGGGGCGGTAAGTACCGAGCACCATTTGTTGTCCTGATTGTTTCTCGCGAGCAATGCGCTTGCGTATGTTCGTATCACCTATGTGCCACAATTTCACATCAACCGGTCCGTAGAAAAGGCGGTTATGTGTTGACCCTCTGAATGCATCCAACCCCCCCTCTTTTCGCATGGGTTGCCGGTTAATGGCAGCCGTTTTCTTTGATGTCCGGAAAAGGGGTTCTGTTTCATGTTGTGAAGACAATTTTTTTGCAATTAACGCCAATACCCCTACTCTATAGGGGAGAATGCACTCAACTGCACTGCAACCCTTTTAATAATCTACGTTCAAAGGATTCCTGCCGAAGAACATGATCTTAAGTCTTATCATAGTGCTTGTGCCTAGCGACCGAATAAGACTAGGTCGGTATCAAGGCTCCGGATGGGTTAAAGTAACCCGCAGTGACACACCATTGCACCGTTGCTTATCTATTCTTTCTTATATCTATGTGCTTCAGTGACCGCAAACGTTCAGCCGAACGGGAAAGAGATCGAGACCGGGACCGGGATCGAAGCAGAAGGAAATCGCGATCCAGATCCAGATCGCGTTCGAGATCGAGGTGAACATTAGCAAAGTGTAGTGTATGAGTTATCCTAAAATTCGTAGCGAAATGCATTAGAAGGTGCCAGGAAGATTTCGGAAGATTAGACTTCCGTCACCACTCTGGCGCACATATCATGGTGCAATCAAACGTGAACAGCGCTGATGAACGGTTAATCCACTTTTCAGGTCATACGAACGAAATCTGGATAAACCCACCGCTTCCTCGTCACGTCGTACTGCCCAAATGAAACCCATGGTACCTGAATCTGAACTGGAGGGTAAAACGCCGGAAGAGCAGGAGATGCTCAAGACGATGGGCTTCTGTGGGTTCGATACAACGAAAGGCAAAAAGGTGGAGGGCAACGATGTCGGTGAAGTGCACGTCATATTGAAGCGCAAATATCGACAGTACATGAACCGGAAGGGAGGCTTTAATCGACCGCTGGACTTTGTTGCCTAAGCACAACGTTCAGGATGGGAACGATGGCGCGAAACATTTGGGCGTAGTCAAGGGCAGGAAGTCACCGTTAGCTGACAATCCGGATGGATCGTGCTCTCATATCCGCAGCCGAGGCAGCCTTCGGGTTTGCTGTTACAAACCCTTTCTTCTTTGCAAACTATTTTCATTTTCCGTTTGCCATTCTGCTGCTACAGGCAACCCCGTAGTGGGGGTTTCTCCGTCGTACGGGTCAGACTAATCATTTCATCATTACAGTTAACGTTTTTCTTTGCATCATTTCTTACACTCTACATACGTTTAACCATCATGATGGTATATTTAAATGTTTCCCCGATCACCGCAAACAGCCTTGCGTGCCTGCGACCGTTCGCAATGGTTTTGGGTACGTGTACACCTCCATAACCGAACAATAGTCAACCAACTAATCACCTCACACCACAAACAAACAACCACACACCAACAACTGCAACGGGTTCCATATTACCGCAATAGTTAATTTTCATATACACCATATACAAAATTTACCACACAATGCAATAGCCAAAACGCTACATCGTGCCACCGCGGGGAGTAAACTGTCGGTCAATTGCAGATGAGCTTCGCCACGGATGTGCGACAGCAACTTGTGACACGTGAACTGCATGCCCAACCGACTTGATGAAGCCCATTGTGCCTTTTCTAATAGCGAACAGATGGGTATGCATAACCGAAACGTTGATGAAAACGAAAACAGAGTTAAGTACTTTTAGTACCAGATAACAAATTTCTTACCCTCCTTGGAAGCATCGGGTGGCGCACACCCCCCAGTATGCCAAGTTTCTGTCGCACATCACACGCATTACGAGCACTGTTATTACGTTTGCCCTGCTGCACCGCGCTACCGAGAAGACTTCCCTGCGCGTGAGCACCATGTAGCGCCCTTAATATACCTCACAAACAAAACAAGGAAAAACCACACCTACACTCACATCAAACCATACAAAAAACAATAGATACAAATACCAGCAAATTTAAATATACCTCATAACTGTAGTCTATAAGCATTATAGATAGATTTACTGTGCTGTATCACAATTCTTGAGCGAGTTTGTTCTCGTTTGTTCTTTCTGTTTCTCACACTTTTGTAACATCATTTAAGAGACGTACTGTAACAGGTTCAAATACAAAGAAGAAATAAAGGGAAAGTTTCGCGTTTTTTTATATACATTTAACGGTGTGATCAATCCACGTGCGCGTGCGTAAACGTTCATGTGGGCAAGGAAAGAAAAATGGTCGAGTAGTAGTAGTGGGATGTTTTTTGAATGCTGGTAACGATGTAGGCATTAAACACAATACACTAACTTTGGATAACAATGAAACTAAAGTCAAGGTAAACTCCGTATTGGCTACATCACAAGTGGATAACAGATCGACGATGCGTCCACGATCGATAAGATCGTCCATCTCTTCCAAACTGCTCTTCGCTGTTCAGAACAATGCGCTGACCCCTGGACTCAGAGTTAAAATTCATAGTCTCTTTAATTCCAGTTCCTCGATAGTCTTGGAAGTGGCTTAAACAAATGAGCTAATAATGCAGTCATATTCTGTCAGTACATAGCACACATGATGAAAAGCCGATGGACAATGGGATGGGATACTCGCGAGAGGATACAGCCGAAACCCAAACGGGCCAGATTAATCTGTACACAGCATTAATAAATCGAAGAACCGAAGAGGTAAAACACGCGACTAAACAAATAAATTGGGCGGACCGGTAGTCGAGGCGCAAGCGGCGCTGGTTTTCAAACGACAGGACCGGGGTTCAAATCCCACCCAGAGACGGTCTCCTCGGAAGCCCTAAGGTAGAGACGGAAAATAAGCAAAACAAGTGATATTGTCTTAAGGATCTCATGCAGCCGGTCGACTTTCCGACCCGTAAACGTAGGTGTATAATAATCAGGGGCCACACTTGTATTGCGCTTTTTCACATACTGTAGACAAACAGGTTTTCGATTTATTGTAAAAAGGAGTATTTGCGCATTATCAATAACATAGTTTTCGTTTGTTTGTTTGTTTACTTATATATACCAGAGTTCCCTAGTGTCATTAATTTTAATATGGGGTTTCCTCATCCAATAGTGTGGTTCGCGTGTGTTCGCGTGTGTGTGTGTGTGAGTGTATGTCGTCCCAAGGGAGTAAAGGTTGTGTATGTATTTAAATATTTTCTTGGCTGTAACATGCTTTCGTAAGACTCCTAGCATTCATCTTGAACACGCAAAAAATTTCCATTTATGATTCTCTATCCTTTCCCCCACTCTCCCTCCCCGTATCCGTGTATTCAACGCTATGATAATAGGCATAAAATCAGTGGTGTATGGGGTTGTTGAGCCGTCGCAAAGGATACTGATAACGTATCACATTGAGTAGCAGGAGTTGAGGCTGACGTGTTTACACAAACTAACTCGGTATGGTTTTGTGCGCGTTTTGCTTTCATATCTATGTATGTATATATAATATATGTATATGCTCAAGATTCTTGTCTGTCCATTCAGATTCACATTCCGCTAAGTAGTAGTAATACCTTATAAATGGGATCTTCTCATCAACACACTCTAGCATTCGAGCTTTTGCCGGCTTGCCGCACGCAACGACTGTATGTTTCACTAGACATTGCAAACATCTAATTAGCAGCATTAATTGCAGCCCCAAACCATTCGCAGCGAGATTCTGTAAGAGCCGATACAGATTTGGATCGGATCGAACAGTCGGTTGCATATCGATCCGTGAGAAAGAATCTGAACTGAACAAATGGTAGATTGGAACCGTATTCTCCGAATGCGGTGTGTGCTGCCGAACGTTTACGGTTGCAGGATCCGCTAGCGCATCTCACATCCAATCATCCCATGGTGTGGGGTGCAGTGGCTTCTAAGCAATACCCGGCTTATGTGATCCGTGTGTTCCATCATAAGATTAGTTAGTAATAAATGGAGATAAATTGTACCACAGTAATAGGCAGAACTTCTATTAGGGGTTTACGTACGCAAGAGTAGAGTGTATCATTTTAACAACTGCTATAGCTTTTTTCCTACTCTTCCCGCACCACGATGGGGTTCGGTTCGATCTTTCCTATTAAACTCTATGTTCAATTACTGTTCCTTGATCAACGATTCTCTCATATAGCAAACTCGCTCCCCGCACGCCTCTCATTCTCCCTTTCTCTATACTGTTTCGTTAGCATCACTATCATCTACATTTTGATCATCATTTCGCTATTATATACCTTTTCTGTTGGAATTTTAAAAACGTACTGGCGGCTGGCTTGCGAGGGGGAACGTGTGTATTTGTTTTTGAAGCTTACGTTTCGTGTATGATGCATGCATGAATAAAATACAATCCAACTATATTATTCCACTAACCATGATTAATGCAGTTGACAGACTGTGCCCCGCATCCTACGCGACCGTGTTTCGAGTGGTGGTGAAAATAAAAAAAAACTTAACACATAAACATCTTTGGCGTTCTTCTTTAACGGTACTGTAACGGTTCGTGGTATCGATCTTCAGAAAAGCCCCCACTGTAGGGGCAGCAACGGAAAGTAAGCAGAATGGGTTGTTGGGTAAGGATCTTTTTGGAATGCTCCTTAAAGTTAGAGGTAAAATATTGGCAATCTTCATGGCTGTTCGTGGAATGTGTACGTCGAAAAGCAGAAAGTGTTACTCGATTGTGATAGTAACAAAATAATTTAAATAAAATGTTTGCCTTAATGTACACGTTTTAAAATCATTACCGTATAAAATTATAATACTTATAAAATTTGCACTGTTTGTGTTTGAGTTGTTCGGTTCCATTTGATTCTACTTTGCGAGAATTGCACCGCTCCAAGTCCACTGTTCGGACCATACGTCAAATGATAAAAAAGTGTGAGCTAAACACCGTATTAAGAAAGCTTAAAAAGTAACATAAAAAACCTAAATGATTAAAATTAAAATAGTATCTTGCAACAGCCCAACTGATACCGGTGCGTTCCAAAAGAATCCGCCACCGATTTTCATCCATGTTCAAACGTTCGTTTTGTTGGCTATGCTTGTAGAAGCAATTTGGGGACAAAAGGTGTTACTTTTTTGATTTTTTCAACAGCAACGGTAGTCCGGTTTTGGTCTTGTGCTTCGACACCAGTATGGTTGCGGTTTTGCTGGTGGATTGCATCTCAGACGGACCGTTTACCTCGTCGCGGGTAGCGCTGGCTGTTTCGTCTTGACAAATCATCGACAGCTTGATGCGATTATCGTCGTCATGATCGATATTAGCAGCAGCAGTAGCAGTGGGGGAGGAAGAAGGAATATTGTACAACGTTCCGGTCGTTTTTATCGTTGCCCCCACTGTCGTCGGTCCCAGCTTCACTGCAGATGGGTTACTTATTTTAGTGCTGATTAAAACAATCGTGGACCCTCCTGTTCTGGTTCCACCGGTCAGCGCCGCACCACTAATACTGCTGTGGGACAGGTGCTTGTCCGGTGAAACTGATCCTTTCGCTGCCATGTTTGCTGCAGGAAGTGCGTTGGTTTCCTCTTGCTTTCCCGTTGGTGGTATCTTATTAATGTTGGAACGGTAGTTGAAAATACTATTAGTTGTAGCTACACTTTTACCTGGAAGAGATGCATCCTTCATGCTCCCCGGATTACAACAACCGCCTTCGACCAACGGCGAGAAAGGAGATTCTGCGGTCGAGCTATTACTGCTAATGGCCACCGATGTTGCTTTTGGCACACTCATATCTCAAGTAGATTTGTGCTGGGCCTGAATCAGCTTCTCCATCTCCTTGTGAATACCGCTTAGTTCAGTGATTTGTGCATTGAACTGGCTGCACAGATTAGTCATCTGTTTTAACTGTGAAAAGGCGGAAAGGAAACTCAATGTTACAACAAGTCTTATATGAAGGCACTCATCCCCGAAATACGTACCGTAGGATCGTTTTGCTTATCTTTGAGCGTCTTGTTCGCTGCCTTTAGTTCCATTTCCTGATTCATGAGTTCGGCTTCCAGCCCTTCAATCCGGGACTTTAGCGACACAATCTCACGTCGCAGCTCTTCTGTTAGCTCGTTCGAAGCTATACCGGCAGCACTCGTACCTCCACCAGCCGCAGGCACAACTCCACCCTTGCCTGCTTCCAGATCCTGGTAGCGTAATTTCAATCTTTGATTTTCTTCCTTATACGAGTGCAGTTGCCGCTTCCACTCGTCTACGTTTGCCGTTGATTCCTATGGGACCAAAAGATGCATTTGGTTGCGATTAAGAATATGTTTTGCTACGGTAGCAAATATTCCCGATACGAACCTGCAACGCGCTCGTTAATCGTAGGTTGTTACTCTTCAGTGTTGCCAACTCGATCTCCCATTTTTTAGCATTGGCAGAGCTGTATAGAGACAAACGAAACGACATTGACCAGTTAGTAAGTATGTGTTCATCCATGGTCCGTTTTTCGTTCCACAGCTGGCATTACGCCACGTTCGTTACCTTTGTGCTAGGGCAAGCTTCAATCTTTCGTTCTCGTATTTTAGTTGCTGTTCCGATGTTGAAGTTACCGTGCCATCATTCGATGCGGAATTGTTAATTGACAATTGCTTCAGTTCATTGTTCAGATTGTTAGCATTCGTCTCAGTGATATTGTTATGCGATGGACTGTCCGTTTTACAGCTCTGTTGAAAGATTCGTGAGGCGGAAGACAAGAAAGAAAGTCAGATAATGATCGCCGTTCAACTACCTCGAATCTTAGCACTAATTTGCGCCACATACCGTTGAAATGCTACTTGCCGGTGCCAGCGGTGGTTCCAAGTTTCCGGATTCGAAAATATCGCCACTGTTGGCCGATGCACGGGCCGTAATAGGCGATGCGTTGGCCGATGCAGCAGCAGAATTGCCGTTGGCCGACGCTTTGTTTAGCGCATCCTTCGTGGCTTCCTTCACTTCTTGAAACTTTACGATGAACTGCAAAATAATGTTAAACGACTCTCTTTAGATAACTCCTCTATCCAAGCCCGTCCAATGTTTACCATTCGATTCGACTTACCTTACCAAGCTCCGCTTCCGAGGCAAAGCCAAGCCCGTAAACTGTGTTGGCACGTACATCACTCCATTGGCCAAACTTTTGGGACGTTTGGGTAAAGGTCATGTTCGGAGTAATAGTTGAGTTGATAACAGCCTGTTACAAATAATGAGGAAGCGCATAGTTAGTGCCCTGGGTACACGCAAATGGGGAATCAACGTTGACAGACTTGCTGCCCACAGCCTACCTTGCTCCCTTCAACACTGATAATTCGGTAGAGATTGCGAGAGGAATCGTAGAAAAAGCTAACAGCGATGGCCTTCGAGCTTGCTGTTATCCATGTGCGTTTGGTTTTGGGATCTATGTGGAACACATGAGCGTTGCAAGTGAAAATTGGTTGCTCCCTGCAAAATTTTTAAAGAACCACTGTAAACAAAGCCACACACGGCGGCGGAACGCGACTCCGCTCGTTCAGCTCGTTCCCAGCCAATTTCGTTCTTTTTTCTTTGCTCTATCGTTTGCCCCTCGATTGTGGGTGGTGTACAGAATCCGTGTTCTGTATCACCGGGGATCGTTCGCATCTCATGATAGCCCATCGTCAGAGACGCGCACTTTGGCGAATGCTGTGCAGCCTTTTCCGAGTCAATTTCGACGCTCTACTTACCCCATTGTGCGCGACGTTTTCCTATAACAGTTTTAACATTAAGAGAGTTGATCTAAAACACCAACCCGAAGGTAAATTTGTCGATATCGAGTCGCAGCACGGGCCACCAACAATTTTTTTCTCTTTCACTGATCCCAATTGAGCGACGGCAAGGTTTGTTTATAGTGTTGGCTGGGCGCCATGTTGGATTTGTGTTTGACAATTGCTGGATGATTGCTCGTGCACGAACGGACCGTTACGCACGCTTTGGCCGTTGCTTTTCGTTATCGTTACATGTATTCACAATTTTCTTTGTCAGCAACTTATTTTATAGTTAACAAAATTTAGATAAAATACTGCGAAAAAAATTAAATAAAAAAATTAATAAAAATTAATTAAATAAATTAATTAAAAAATAAAAAAGAGAATTTATTACAGGTTTTATAGAACAATCGCGAAGTGCGTAAAGACCATTTTGTTTCACATGCAGCTTGTAAAATGTATGCAGCCATTCAACGTCTCGAAATGCTAGGAGTAAAACAACACGTAATGATTATTTATAGTAAAATTAAAACAAAACTAAACGCAGATATTCACTTGATGTGGAGGGAGTATCGGTCATAAGCTTGAAGAGAGCCGGCAACCTCTCTCACCTAGTACCACATGGCCCTAAATCATCATTGGCTGCGTTCTTAGGCTGCATCCGTGGGATCAGCGTTGCACGCAAATTCAAATAATTTTGTGCGCAAGTTTGGGGGGATTTATCCTGCGCACCTGCCACAGCGAGAATTGTAGCGTTATTCAGCACAATTTAAGTGGTAGTCCAAACATTTAAATCCTTTTTTTAATATATTTCTTTCCAATAATTTACCCGTACCTGGATAGTAAGTTTTTCAAATTTTATCTCGGTCTGGAAATGTAAGCAACAGGCACCGCGCTATTATTTTACCGTCACTTTTTCATGAAGAACGGCCTGACCGTATCGCTATTTTATCGTCCCTAATTGAACAGAAAAATAATTACAGATATACAAACCCTAAAAATGCACCAGCAGAAAAAAACTTCTTAAAAACTATTACTGGATTCTGGTGGGGTGCACATCCAATAGATGTGTTACGTTTAAACAAAACCACAATACGATCTGTTTTGGAGTATGGAAATATATGTTTTCACTGGGCACCCAAAACGCATCTAATAACATTGGAAAGAATTCAGTATCGATGCTTGAGGATTGCTATGGGCAGCATGAAATTAACTCATAACATGTCCTTGGAAGTGATGTCTGGAGTGATGCCCCTAAAAATAAGATTTTTGTATCTTTCGCTCCGCCTTCTTATTCGTTTCGTCGTATCCAACCCTTTGGTAATCAAAAATTTCAAATGCCTGCTGGATTTTTTTTTATCCGTGATGTGGGTTTTTGCCTTGAAAATTTTCCCACTATACTGTTCAAACGCCAAAATGGTAAATTGTCTCCCAAAATCGACAAGCTCAAAAATCTATTCAAAATAACGAGGAAAGATAAGATATTATCCATGTACAAACTACAATGAACTTCATCCAAATAAACTATTACTACTACTACTACTAAATCCCTGCTAGAGCTACAATCCAAAAGCAAAATCATGAATGTATATCATGATTTTGTTTCACCACAGGCACACCCTAGCGCGATAACATATTCAAATCGTGTCGTGCTCCCAGAGACCTACAGTTCAATTTTAAGTGTCGATTCCTCGATGACGGAGGAAATTAGGACTGTCCCGGATAGTCTTCGCTGGATAGTACTTCCCAGCATTTTTGTGGACAAGTACGGTCATTTAGATAGTAATAAACAATACTTCACTGACTGTTTGTCATCACACCATGGCACATGTTTCGGGGTATACAGCACAACCATAAATTTTTTTCATAAATTGAGGCAACCGTGTACTATTTATATTGCTGAGCTAGCAGCAATATTTCTTGTGCTGCTGTTTATTAGTGCCAGACCACCAGAACTTCCTTTATCTTCCAGAATACCACTTTATCTTCACTGACAGTCTTAGTGCTGTTGAAGCACTCAAAACGGTTAGGTCTGTGAAGAGTTCAGACTATTTTGTGCAACAAATTCCCAATCCCTGAAAGGTATCCCAATCAGAGACATTTTGCAAACAAAAGACCTGCAGTACATGAAGTGCATTTTCAGATTTGCAAGAGAGCACGGTTTAAACCTCTTAGTGTTTCCCTTCCCCTTAGTCATCCCAGTTGTATGTTTTGTATTTGTGTATATTAGTGGATTCATGTAGGTAGTGAACATGTAAAAAACACGGAACACAAGTTGAGCGAATACAAGAACGACAGCAACAACCAACGAACAAAGCAAACCAACAGAACTCTACACAGCAAGGACGAAAGCTACAAGCAACGACACCATATGACCACTTACGGATGATGCAGCAACAACAAGATAGAGCTGCGATCGCAACACTTCAACCGGGTATGTCCGGGATAAGACAATACAGTATGAGGAAATGCCTACTACAATAATTATGTGTAAACACCATGTGGAGAGTCTTCTCGACAATACGGCATGACCGTAATAACGAAAATAAATGAATAAAATAAGAAAACCAAAACCCACATTTCATGCTCTCTGCATAAAATTTTCGTTCACCCGAAGAAACCCCCGTGCCTAGTTTTATGGACCGCAGTGTAACCAATCATGAAACTCCCAACAGTGTTTGATATGAATTAAGCGAAGGGAACAAAAAAAAAAAAACGCTCACAAAACCACTGCTGGGCATGAATGAAATTAACGCACCGTATTTGACGTCGCTTGTCCACAGCCCTGCGCTTGCGCAGTAATGCGCTTCACAGCACAGTGGATGGGAAGCTTGTTTGAAGACACATATCCATCAATAGAACTCCAAAAGGTGCACAGCAACGTACGGAAAATAGGGCCAGCTCCTTGCAGGCAGCTGCGTTGTGTAAATCGTCAAACATACGGTGCTGCGAAAAGCCATGCACCACACATCTTCCGAAAGCTCCGAAGCCATCGGTGTGCTGATGTGTTTGTAAAAGCGTGTAGGTTTGTGAAAGAATGCCGTACATGCATTGCAGTGTTCCGGATTGAGCGGAAAGCTGATAACAAAACCGTACACCATTAACACACCACAGGTCGATAGGTAAGTTCCGCAGCAGTGCCATCGTACGAGCTCCCGCTGGGTAAAGCCGCCCGCACAAATGGAGCCCACTTTCGGTTGACTAGACGTGCTAGCTTGCCATACGCCACAACCAGTGTTGTCTTTTTAGTGTTTTTTTGTTGGTTTTGCTGTTCCCATTGTGCAGTGTGTATATGGACCTTTGAATTCCTTCACAGCCGTTCCATTCCATCGCCCGGACGTCCCACCGGAAGCGGTGGGTGCAAGCAAAAATGACCTTTCGCAGCATTCGCGTGTCCTACATTACAATATGGAACATTTTCCTGGTGCTACCGATCGTCACATCCGACAATGACTACATCTCAGGTAAGCAGCAGACTCCAAAATGATGTTTTTTTTTGTCGAGCATTTTGCCCGCGACGGCAAGAGTCGCCTTTAAAAAGTAACCACAAAAAAAAGCTTCATCGATCGATATAAAGTCAAACAGCGAGCTCTACGAAGCGAACAAAGCAGTTCGCAGTATGGTAGTGCTTGTATGTTTGTGATTTAAAAATTAAACTTGTTGCTTCCCGGTTATCAGTGCTTGGTATATTTTAAAAAAAATCATCATCTGATACGCTGCGTATTGTTTCAATCGTACAGTATAACATCTTACGAAGCGATTAATATTTAATTTATAACGCAAAGCTGCTGCTTCTTGTGAGGAGTTTTTCTGAAGAATTTTAGAGATGGTATAATATAAGATATTTATTTTTAATTTTGCTTTTGTGGACGGACGATGAAAACGAAACACATTTACATCCATTCACAAAATACTTGGAACCAAAATTTCATCGGCCCTCTTCTTCTCCGCAGGCTACCATCGTCGTTTACACCCGATGAACCCAGTTTCATGGACAGTGAAAGGCAAGTTTAAATGTTCCCCTTTCCTTCCTCATCCACTTCATGTGTTCTGTGTACTTAAACCGTTTATTTTGGTCACCGTAGATGGCCACGATACGCGGGACAGTCTGGTGAAAACGATCAACATCTTCATCGAGGAGCAGGCCCGCCGCCGCCTTATGGATCATCTGCAGCGATTGCAGGCCGCTGGAAGCAAAACTATCCCGGCGCCGTCGTACCTCGGTGCTGGCGAGGTATCGGAAGAGTATCGCCCGACGTACACGTACCAGCTGCCGCTCACCAATCAGATCGATTCGGATGAATCGATCCCGTTTGCAGTAGGCCCGAGCGATCCTCGCTTCTACGACCAAAATCCCGGGCTGGCGCGTGACACCAATCCAGACGGACTCGGTATTGGTGAGGCTGGCGATGGATCCTTCCTTTACGACAGTTCCGAGCTGCGGGGCGGTGCTTCTGATGACGAACGGGTCGCGTCCGCGGCCATCGAACAGAAACCCATCAAAGACTATCGCCACCCACCGCCCCCACCTCCGATTCGCCCAAAGATAGGCAAGGGTACACACAACCGAAATCAGGCCAACAATGGAACACCGCTGACGATTCCCGCTAGTGAAACCGATCGCACCAGTTCGAACGGTGTCGTACAGCAACCGATCGAGATCGGTACCGGGCTGGGCATGTATCTGATTGCACTGATAGCCGGTATCAGTGCCGCCATTACGGTTGCCCTGATCTCCATCGGGTTCGGTTGGTACACGTAAGTGTTGGACGATCCTGCCATGGGTGAGAATGAATAAGGCCGAGTCTTAATGTCTCCTATTTACCACTTTCGGGCTTTAGACTGCACAAGAGGACCAAAGCGGCCGCCGATGTCGAATATCCGGCGTACGGTGTGACGGGACCAAACAGGGATTCGACGGCAGGCACTGCCGCTTCTGCGGGCGATCGCAAGCTCGCCCAGAATGCGCAGATGTACCACTACCAGCATCAGAAGCAGCAGATAATCGCCATGGAAAACACGACCCGCAGTGCGCCCCATTCGGAACAGCCGAGCGATGACGAGAATGAGGAAGGGGACTACACCGTGTACGAGTGTCCTGGGTTGGCTCCGGTAAGCGAGTCTGTTCTTGACCTATCTATTTTATGACCAAATCAATCAAAAATCAAATCAAAATACGTTTCAAGACCTACGTTTGATTATTATCAGACTGATAGATTAGCCTAGTACTACTCCGATCACTCTGTCTAATCAATCAATCTGCAACCTCCAAGTTCGCATGATTAAAATATCGCGTGCTTACATCACTTGCTCATTACAGACCGGTGAAATGGAAGTGAAGAACCCGCTCTTCTTGGAAGACGGCCACATCAGCGGAATCACCCTGCAGACATCGATCAGCGGCGAAGGACCTGCCATCGGAGTGGTATATTTGGAAAAGACAGTTCAACCGCAGGCTCACAACAATATCAAAAAATCGGTAAGCACTTGGGTTGCCTCAAGTTAATACCACAGAAAACGTATCTCATGCTGTCAATTACGCTTTCTTTCCAGGGAGAATAAGCCTAACTGAGCGAGCGAGCGCTTTCGAACTGGAACTCACTGCAACCCCTCCCGTTCGTTGCCATATCCGGTGGTACCTTACCTTTTCTATCGATGTTTTACGCCTAGTCCTTAGTCGAAGCATCTGTAGCTTTGCCATTGTCTCCCTGTCCATTTAAGGCCTAACGCTTATAAAAAAACTGCGATTAATCTACTCAATAATTTTCCCTCCCGTGTTGGAGATTTTAACAATTACTTACCCACTCCATCCATCTACCCCCGTTCCCGGATCTCACTTTCCCGGAAGCTTTCCGTTTTCCATCTATCACATTTTAACAAACAGTCCTCTGTGCATACAATTAAAGGACTGCTACTCCCGATCTTTTTGTGGATCGAACATCCGTTGTTTGATCATGTCAAACAGAACGAACAAAATGTGTTACTTGAAGAATGTTTGCTACAGGCTATAAAAAGAGAGAGAGAGAGAGGAGGAGGAGGAGAAGAAGGAGGAGGAGAGAGAAAGAGAGATGGTTAATATATACATTACGATGATAAAATACTAAACTTCTATATTTATACACATACAGACAGACACACACACAGACACAAAGCGCGTATACATATGCATATATCAATGTTAATAAATTGTATCAAACCAGAGATTTTTATTCTTGCCTAAGCGCTGTGCAATTTTAAAACGAAAGCCAGGCCAACGTACGAAATTCAGAAGCAAGTGGTACAAAACCGAAGAGGCTATAGTCAAATAATCGAGTCGAGATGGTAAAGGATAAGTAAAACAGAGGGCCCGGAATAAGACAATTAGTAACTGTATGATAGCAAACACAATGAACAATTGTAGTGAACAAAAAAAGAAAAAAAAAAAGAAACAATCTTTACTACTTGAGATGCTACGAGGAAGGCACAAGGAACTGGGGACGACAATTTTCCCGAGCATGAGTTGAGGAGTACTCGGGGGCTCGCATACTAACCCCCGAACGTGAAAGGTCAAACAATTTAAATATATTTGTAATGAACGTCTAATAACCGGTCATATAATGAACGGAGCAGCTGTGCTATAGAAAAAAAAGAAAACGTTCCCCCCCCCCTCCTCCCCCCCCCCCTACCATTCCACATTGATAAGCTGTGAACAAACAAACCAAACTAAACCAAACCAAAAGCATTTACACACTGGATAAGGACAATGAAACACAATCAGCGCTGGAGTCAGCTGGAGAGAAAATTTCTTCCTGTCTGGTAGTTTTTTGTTCTGGAAGTTGCAAAACCGATCACCAATCAGCAAATACAGGTGCAACACCGTAGTGGATAAAACTTGTGTACTGCAAGCAAATTGTGTGGATGAAATAAATACCTAGCGTCAGATGTGCATACCAAATATCCTGTGTTCATTACTTTGTTATCACATCCGTTTCCACTTTCTATATCCGTTTCCACTGATACCACTGATTTCTATAGCGTTTTTTCTTCTCTGTACAAAACTTTTTGAAAATTTTATTTTTTGTAAGTAAGGAAATTTAAACTAATTAAGTAAAACATTATTTTTCCTTAATTGAATCTGAAATTTTGTAATTATTACTTTTACAAGTTTCATATTTGTTAACACTAAAAACACCGTGGCACGTTTCTCTATCGGTCTCTCCAATTTCTTGGCTTCGCACACGACATAGATATCGTTGGCAAGACGGCAGCGAAGGTGTGTAAGGCGTACACCTGACTGAAACGGGAAGCAGCAAGAGTTGGACTGACGATCAATGCGACGAAGACGAAATACCTGCTTGCCGGAGGCTCTGATATCGTGATAGAGCCCGAGTAGGAAGCAGCGTGTTAGTCGACGGCGACAACCTCGAGGTGGTAGAGGTGTTCTGCTATCTTGGGACTGTCGTTTCTTCAGATAACGATGTCAGCAGCGAAATCTGGAGACGCATTGTGATCTCGATCTTGTGATCTTCAATGTCTGCAGAGATCCAGAAAACTTCGAGACCGCACGAAATGTGAGATCTATCGCACACTGATCCTGATATGGCCGCAAGTCTTGGACCATCCGAGCGGAGGATGCAAACGCTCTAGGCGTGTTTGAGCGACTCCTCGAGCGAAACCAGTCATCCTGACGGTGGCGAAGACCGACAGGATACGATGGCTGGGGCATGTTATGAGGATGCCGGACTCATGCCCCGCCAAGAAGGTATCCGTCAGCGATGGGATTCGGCACGGACGGGAAGCTGCAGCCAGGGATCGAGTTTCCTGGAAATCTATTGTTGACCGGGCCATGTCACGACGACGTGCGCTTTAAAAGAGTAGACCAACATGATGATGATGATGATGAACACTTAAAAGCATTTTTTTTTCTGAAATTGGTCTGCATCTGAACTGCTGAAATCATCAGAACTGTCTTTATTCTTCGTTGGAACTACAAACTAGAAAGGTCTTGATGACCTGCTATACCTGACTTTCCTGGACTTGATTTTACCCCCTTATTAGCAGGATAGTCGCGTACACGCAGGCGGCGGCCTTGTCTGTCTGTTTAGCACTGTGAAGATTCTTGCTGCTGTCGCCTTTGGCCACCGGAGCCTATTACTACTCTTCGGTCTTCCATTTCTGCCTTGCTGTGACTTGATTTTACCCGCAGCAAAGTAATTAGCCCGATGCAACGGGAGGCGGTTTGGATGGGATTTGAACCGCGGGCCTGCCGTGTGAAGACCGGAAGCGCCATAATCGACTCAACCACCCGATCACCACAAAGAACTACTATTAGGAGCCTATTATAAACACTATGTTATTGTATTTTTGGTAACACAGTATGGTGTCCTTGTTGTGCGTTGAATATTTTACCATACGTTTCAATCCAAGCACTGGCCAGAAAAGCTTATCATCAATTAAGTGCTGTTCTCATAAGAATAAGCCTGACGATCAATTTAATGCTGTTCTGAAAGCATTAAGCATGTTCTGAAATTAAGTTATTATGTAGAACAACGGCTTTTTTGGACGGTAGTTGGTTTTAATTCATCAGGTGTGTGGAATACACTTTAAGCTATTGAGGTCACGGCATACAGGGCATATGGTTTTAAATTCAGTTGCCATATTCAATTCCGAACTCTACAAAGAGGATCTTAGATTGTGAGGATCTCGTGCATCACAATCGTGGAATAGTATCGAAGGTCCAACGAAGCTGGGCTCTCTTATCGAACATTCTTGTATAAAGAAGAGAAGAAAAGGTTATCACAGTGGCACTTCAATGTCACCAATAATTATTCAATTATTTCATTTTCATCGTCATTAGATTCATTATTGAACGCTTTTTTGAGCTGTGTTCGAGTAATAAAACTTGTATTTTCATTGTCCATGCGAGAGAGTAATCTGCTTCGAACATCCCCGTAGGACTGTCCCTCTAATCCACAGACAAAAGCACTTGAATTGTTCTGAAGTCATGTTGTGGAATTCGGAGTCTTCGCATGCTCGCCTTCTGAGTAGCGAACTTTGCTACTTTCCCGCATTTTTCTGAAAGTAACCGCTGCTGAACATGAGGTTGATATACTTGTTGTGCGCTGGTGCATCCAACTTCCTCAACAGCAGACGAACTTTCGCGACATCTTCTAAGCTTCGGGCATCCAACTCGAATAGGTCTTCATATGTTCAAACCGATCTTTTTAATGTTCCACCGTTTTCAGGTTCAAAGAAGAAGAATTCGGTGATATTCATGGGAACGATTAGCTTTGTACGCTCGAAGAATTTCTAGTTGTACGTTAACGTCTTTTTGATGCATCCTGCTCCTGTAGTTTAATTGGTCGAATTTTTTCTCGTTTAATACTAATTCGAATTGCTTCTAGTTAAAAAGTTCGAGATATCCTCTGTGTCATTTCAAAAGGTTCTATTGCACTGAGCTATGTTCATTGCCATAGTTTCCATATTTCAATGTGAACTTGGACCTAGCATTTTAAGAATGTTGTAGTTCTCTTCAACGTAAATTAAGTGTTGGAAGCGATCCGATGATCGATAAAAAGCTGTTTCAGTTTACCGAAACTAGCCGAATGTTATGAAATTTTAAGAAAATTCTTCTTCTGGAATAGAATTAAAATAGACAAATTGCAAAGCAAAAGTTTTTTTAAAAAAAAAACAATGCATTGTATTAGGCAAGGAGTATCAGGGTACAATTACATTTTACAATGAAATTTACTTTAAATCACATTATGCAACATAATTCATGCATTATTGTTGTCATCTCTGACTAATAAACGTGTTTCGGGCATCTACCCGTAGTCGAGGCTTGAAAAAAAAAACCGACGATCTTTCCATCGCACTTTGCACCGTGCACACGATCACGGGAAGCGTGTCCCCATCAAGCCACCAGCCACCACAAGCTGGTGAGCAAAACGTGTTGAACCGTTTCGGGGCACAGGAGGTATGTGGGGCTGCTACTGCTGGGCTGGGCGGCAGCGTTCCTGCGAAGCATTTGAAAAACTAACCCCAGAAAGTGGGGAAAATGCTATATTACTGACCGACGTGGTCTGCCGCAGAATGAGTCCATTTTTACCGCTGCAAACACGAGGTGTGCTCCCGGCGACGCATTAGTAGCGAGTTACGAATCGTTGTGGCGCGTATAACAACACCCTTGTCTCACTGTCCACTAGCAGGACACATTCTGGTCCTGGTGTGATGTGCGCTTCTGAGTGGTCTGTGCGTGTTGCACTTTGTATTTGAATTTGATGTCATTGGACTGGGTGGCAGAGTTCCAAGCAAAGGATATATAGTTTCGCGGGAAAGGCCCCAACTATTCTGGCGCGGTTTTTTTTTTTTTGAAGTGTATCCTGTAAGTGTGAAGTGACTCGGTTTATTGTAGGAAATTTTAAATTATTTCAGTTTAGTTCTGCGCATCCCGGCAAAAGTGCGATCAGTTATGGGACATTCTAAAGGACACTGGAATCGATCATCATATAGATCAGGGTTTAAAATGCTTTATTTGCAAAAAAAATCCATCTATAGCTTTATAAAAATCGGTATATCCACCGATGGTTTCCTCGTGTCAATAGCTCGTGCGGACCCGCACCATGTTGATAGTGTGCGCCGTTGCATCCAGGCGAGCGGGTTGGTTGGCCCACCGAGAACCCGTTTCTGCAGCATCTCTGCATTACATAAAAGGCTTGCAAAAGTGACGCAACTACGGGCTAAGCATTTGCTGGCACTTATGTTGCAGCCCATGTTCCCTTTGCGCAGTGTATCGCTTTTTTTCCATGGCCATGGTGTATTACTCGATCATTAGAATCTGTCCCTTTTTTTGTTGTTCGAACTACGTTTGAAGATTGGAACAAAAATGAAAGATAGCTGCTCTATTTGCTTTCTATACCTTCGTGAAACAATCTCCACCGACCACTGCGGCGATCTTCCACAACTTCTCTTTAAGCTTAAGCCCATCATCAACTTGCATAATCTGCATCAGGGTTTTAAGCACCGAGTAAAAGTAATGTGTGTGTGTGTGGCCAAATGTGCAAGTGCATGATTATGTAACTGGCTGCATTTGGCTTCCAACGGTGTGTCCTACCATGCGTGGTGAAGCCGGCATGCAGTTTGCCAGCCGGCTCGAAAGCACTTGCGCCCGATTCTTTCTATGAAACGTGATGAGGCGCTGTTGGGTTGTTGCGTTTGCCTTGGCGCAGTTGCAGTTGCAGTGGCAGTGTGCGATGTTTTATGTGCACCCATTGCATTGGATCAAACACAAACAAATGCGCCCATTTGTGATTGCTTCATTGGTGCGCAATGCAGAATGCAGAACCATCGTCGTCGTCGGCTCGTCAGTTAGGTTGCGAACTCTTAAATTCTAGCAGCTTCTGGGCTTTTAAAGCTACCATTTCATGTTTCACCCCGGGCGTTTGCCTAATGCACGGTCAAGTAATGTACATTCGTTCTTTTACCTCCCCGATATCAGCTATCACCACCACTGTAACCGACTGGGACGCACTCCCTCACCGCACAGCCTGGCCATGTGGTACTTTATGGCGTGTTGCGTGGTGCTGTTGCTGTTATGGCTTCATCTGGACAACTTAAAACCGGCCAATTTTCCCCCCGGCCCCAAATGGTACCCGATCGTGGGCAGCGCTCTCGCGATCATGAATGCACGCAACAAAACGGGCATGCTGTGTAAGGCGGTCGAGCACATCGCTAAGGACTATCCCGAGCATCGCGGGGTGATTGGGTTCAAGATAGGCAAAGATAAGGCCGTGATGGCGGTCAATGCCGAGTCGCTGAAGGAGATGATGAACAACGAAGACTTTGACGGTCGGCCCACGGGACTGTTCTACGAGACGCGCACCTGGGGCCTTCGGCGTGGGGTTTTGCTCACGGACGAACAGTTCTGGCAGGAACAGCGTCGTTTCATCGTGCGCCATCTGAAAGAGTTTGGATTCGCCCGGAAAGGCATGACGGAGATTATACAGAATGAAGCCGCCCAGATACGGAAGGACTTTGAGGATTTGGTGGCACAGGGAAACGGCACGGCCACGGTACAGATGCAGGGCGCCTTTTCCGTGTACGTGCTGAACACACTGTGGCTCATGATGGCTGGCGTTCGGTACAGCAAGGACAACAGTGATCTACGGTACTTGCAATCGTTGCTGCACGAGCTGTTCACCAACATTGACATGATGGGTGCGCTATTCAGCCATTTCCCTTACCTGCGGTTCGTGGCCCCACGGCTGTCCGGCTACCAGCAGTTTGTCGAGATTCATGAATGCATGCATAAGTTTATCGGTGCCGAGGTGGAGCGTCATCAGCAAAACTTCAACCCGGACGATGAACCGCGCGATCTGATGGACGTGTACCTGCGCACGCTGCAGAACAATAACGCGCCGTCCGACAGCTTCTCGCGCGAGCAGCTGTTGGCCGTCTGTCTGGACATGTTCATTGCCGGTTCGGAGACGACCACCAAAACGCTCGACTTTTCCTTCCTGTACATTGTGCGCAACCCGCAGGTGATGCGCCGGATACAGGATGAAATTGACGATGTCATAGGCCGCAATCGGCTGCCGACGTTAGAGGATCGCGCTAGGCAAGTATAGTATAGAGCGGAGATGGCATACTGATCACACATAGTCACACTGTATCTCACCTCACCGCCCTTACAGCATGCCGTACTGCGAAGCTACGACGCTCGAAGGACTTCGGTTGTTCATGTCGAATACGTTCGGTATTCCGCATCGAGCACTTAAGGATACCACGCTCTGTGGGTACAACATTCCCAAGGTGAGCCTCCGCTACATTGCTCTCACGATCACGATCTCGGGTGAATAACCTACTTACCTCTAACCACTCCACGCAGGACACTATGCTTGTTGGCATGTTCCGTGGAATGATGCTGGACGAGAACCTGTGGGAAAAGCCGACCGAATTCAACCCTGCACGTTTCCTGAAGGATGGAAAGATACACATTCCGGCCCAGTACCATCCGTTCGGGGTCGGCAAACACCGATGCATGGGCGAGCTGATGGCGAGAGGCAATCTGTTTCTCTTTCTGACCACCACGCTGCAGTCGTTCGATCTCTTGCTGCCCGAAGGAGCCCCCATTCCGTCGGACATTCCGGTTGATGGGGCGACGCCCAGTGTGCGGAAGTATCATGTTGCCATTCGTCCGCGTTAGACGAATCGCAAAAGACAAAATATCGTGTCGATATTTTCGAATCGTTCCATTCAAAGACCACTAGTTGCGTTACGGCGAGTATGGCTCATTCATTCGACGAAAGCAGGACGATCATAAAACTTCGTTTCATAAATGGTCATATAAAGATTTGTTATCAAGTAATGCTGCATTACGAATGGTTCTGTTTGGTACAGTGGGTTCACATCCGAAAGCAACCTCAACTGGTCACGCAAATTCCAGAAACCGAAGTCTTCAAAATCAATGGTCTAATTTTTTCGACTCCTCTGGTCATGTGGATGGCCCAAAAATAACTATGACATGACGAGCATGGGGAGTCTAATTCGCTGCACGATGGTTAGATGCAGTGCAGAGAGCGCGCCATCGTAACGACTCCTCCATTGTCCTTCCACACATACGAGAGCAACAATTCTTCTGGACTTCTTCCTCTCGAACGCAGCTAACAGTGTTCCGTTAGTTTTGGACAGAGTCCATGTCTCACAGGCGTAGATGAGTACTGGGACTATAAATGTTCTATACAGTCTCAGCTTCGTCCGTCGTGACAGGTGGATTTTGAGTGGAGAAGACTTCTCAAAATGTAGTATGACCGTTTGGCAACCTCCACCCTACCCATAACTCAACGGTCATCTTGCTATCGGTGCTAGGCTGTTAGAAAATGGTTTCCCCAAAGTTTCTGCCTCCGAGCATCGGATGGCACTCTCTAGCGCCAGATTGAAGAAAAGACAGGCAAGCATATACCCATGGCACAGGTCCCTTGAGAGAGCAAGCGAATAATCCATCCACTCTCTTCTGGCTTGTGATGTAGACAATTGTCATTCCTACAAGCCCAGCCTTAGAGCTTAGCCGAGATTCCAAAAGAGCTCACTGCGTCGTATACTGTTATCCGGACGTTAGGGGGCTGTGGCATGCGACTTTAAAATCAATGAAAAGATGGTAGGAGTGTAGCTGCTGCTCCGCTATTTTCTCCACAATTTACCGCATGACTAAAAATGTTGTCTTCAAATACAGTGTAACATATTCGTCAACTATTTTTTCCACAAAAGCAATTGTTTTCAATTGCTTCTCGGCCTAAAAGATAAGATCAAAGTACAAAAAATATTATTATCACTGTCACACCATATCTGCTTAACCTATAATACTCCTTAGTTTCTTTCACATGCCTTCCTTGCACCGTTAAACCAGAAAACAATAAGTAGAACCATCCGCATCGATTAACGTGTTCCATACAGGACAAAACTATTCCTGGATGCTCTTTACTTTTATCCTTGTTTTGTAACAAAAAACTATCTGGAAATACAATAAAAAGGTTGCATTTGCGTCGTTACAGCGAGAATATCGTTTGCTTTCTTCTTTACTTACATTATTTGTATTGGTGTATGTGTGTGGGTGTAAGGGAAGGAAGGTTGTCTGTGTGGGTGTGTGGGTGTGCTTTGCAATTGCGTGAATCTACGTTGATGCAAAAGTTGGATCGATTCACGGCTCGCCGATACGCCTTAAACTCTATATAGTGTCACAATGCTACGCGCTTTCGTACTATCTAATATCTGCATATCAGGAGTTGTTGAATAGAATGTATGTATATAACAACAAAGAACACGGAACACATCTTCACTGACTATCAGCGTCGGCAAACCACAACAAGTCGGGTTCCGCGTGTAAGCAAACCTTACCCACCGGCCAAGCTAAAGCTTACTGTGCCTCCGTCACAACCTTCCAGTGTTGCGACTCGAGCGCGGAATTGCACCGTTCGGCCGTGATGCCCCGTTCCTTCATGTGCCGCGAATCGAGACAAACGTTGATCTTGCGGTGCTGTATCAGCCCGCCATCCTTCAGGTGCCACTGCTGGTTCTCCGAATCGTCACAGTACTTCATCAGCACGCTGTTGTACCGTGCGCTGATCGTAAATTTAACCAGCGTCAGGCAGAGATCATGATGCTTTAGCTCCCCCTTCCTATTGAGCACCCAGTTCTGGTTACCGCCATTTCCGTGACACGTGTACAGCCCCACGACCGCACCGGCCACGTTGCCCAAACTGTCCAGACAGTATACACCCTGCCTTAGGCTACCGTTGTTCCGTCGCTCCGGTATGCCCAGCTGTGGATAAACGTGCTCCAGATACCACCGGAACGGTTTGCACTGCAGCTCCCGGCGCAGCTGCAACCGATCGTCGATGTCACCGAAAGGAATGTTCGTAGCCAACGGGACGGCCGCATAGTAATACTTCTTGTACTCATCCATCCACACTTCGGCGGCGCGGCGCGTGTTTTTGGCGAAAATATTTCCACTCCCACCGCCGGGGAACGTGTACGGATGGCGCTTGCGGAACACGTGCCCGACCCGGCTGCAGGGGATTATTTCCAGCGATCCGCCACACTGCCACACTCGGAAACTGATTTCGAGATTTTCTCCGCCCCAGATGTCCATCTGCGTATCGTAGGTGCCGAGCCGCTCGAAGTACGCTTTATCAATCACGAACAGGCCTCCCGCAATCATGGGCGTTCGGATGGGGGCCGTGGGATCGCGCTGCCGCGCCTTTCGTTCGGCATTGCTCAGATATTCCCACTTAAACACCAGGTTCCAATCGAACCCTCCGCGAAGATCCGCCGACGCACCTATGTACTGGAAAGTATCCATGCTGATCACGTCAATCACTGGACACACGACGCGAGTTGGATCCTCGGCCACCCGGGCCAGCAACGGTTCGAGCCAGTTCACGTTACACTCGCAGTGACTGTCAAGGAATGTAAGTACCTTTGCCGTGGCGGCTGCAGCACCCGTTACCCGTGATCGTACCAACCCCTCACGTATGCTATTCCTTATCAGCCGCACCTTCTGAATTTTGGCCAACTCTTGCCCATCCTCCGGAAAGTCGGAGTAGTCATCCACCAGGATAATCTCGTGGATCAATCGTTCCGGCGAGCGGTTTAGCACGCTTACCACCGTCCGCAGCAGTGTGCTGCGGGCCTCGTTATGAAACGTGATGATCACACTGGTAGCAGGCAGATGGGCGATGCTAGCCGGCTCCGTCCAGGTCGAACGACGACACATCGCATTGCGCGTGTCCGGCAGTTCTCGGTTGCTCTTCAAACCATCGCTCGCCTGCTGATTGAAGCGATTCCTTAGGTACGGATCTTCTCCGCGCTGCAGACCGCCCTTCTGAATGTAGCTGGCCTCATCGAAATAGTCCCATGTCATGGGTGGCGAATTGTAACTAAATATACTATTGCTATTGCTATTGCTACTGTGCAGGTTGTGACCGTTGCTACTGCTGGTACTGCTACTACTACTGCCGACGAACGCGGAATTACTATCCTCTGCATTCTTTAGCGAACTCTGGTGTTCATTGTCGCGGTGCGTCAGAGCCTCGCGTGCGGCGCCACCACCGCCTCCAATGTACTGGTCTGAGACGGAGTGCTGCTTTACCTTGCTGCTGCTGCGCAACCGCAGTGCGCGATTCCCGTCATTATGGTAGTAGTCACCTTGAAAGTAGTAGATGACCACCACGATCCAGGTTATGGAAATAATACCAAACACCTTCACATTTCGTCTCATAGCGTTAGCGTGGTATGGTTCAGCTGTGTCGAATGCAGAACAATCGAATGCATCGATTGCCACAAGGATTTCATCCAATAATGTTGCAGTTTAGCGGCCTATTGTTGTTGCTCTTGTCCGGTTTTATGCGACTCGGTACTGTGGTAGCTGAAGCCAATCTTAATGGCATTTTTCGATGATAATACTTATGCGGTGCATCGTCTCGTCACAATTGGCTTAGCCAGAGTTGAGAGACAGTTGATACATTTGTTGTTCCTTTCAGGTTTGGATGACTATTTCAATCACTGAAAAGAGAGAACAGTTAAATGTTTATCAATACAATGAAACATGATAATATGTGTACAATTGGGCGTTAAAGAGTTAAGAAACACTTTGCCAATTACCGAACGATTGCTTGTACGATCGCTGGTTTAGATATGATCCATCATCATGATCGTGATCGATCGAACGTATAGTTATTATTCCACCCTTTTCTTGCGCATCATTCGCTTCAACTGTTCATTCACCGTTAACGATCACGCTTTACGAAATCTATTTAGCGTATAACACGGTCCTATAAGCAATCGATAAGCCGGAAGCGGCAAGATAAACGTTTGGCAAGGAACAGCACACAACCGTGGTGAATGCGTTCGAACACGTCTGCAGCATTCAAAACTACAGAGATTCAGTACACTAATAGATTCAATTTTTATCACACGACTACGAACATTACCTGAATTCATAATCATAAAGATGTATCACTCCATAAAAACTACATAGAGGACTATACCTCCTCAAATGCTTAGCAAACGATTCGAAGCCTTTGCATAACAGTTCTGCTATCAACCGCGAGGTGGCGTTCTGAGCCACAGAATCAGCTAACTCGCTAGCAGGTTACAATATTTGTCAATCGTTTTTCGCTGTTCCCCTGCTGAAATACACAATCGGCACGAATAAAAGCTGCATTTCAATATTGTAACCATTACTTATGACACTATTTAAGCACTACACAAACGGTAGAACCGTCAGCTACAGTAGAGTTTAATTTAAAATTAAGAAGAGTCAAGGGCGTCAAACCCTGCTGCGTTAGACAGCACATGAAATATCAGAGTTTGAGGCAGGAGTTTGTAATTGTTCAAAAATTTTAATTTGTGGCATTGTGACATTTCAGGCTGAAGAATGTAAAAATTTAAGAAATTAAAGAAATGTATCTTCCAAACAGAGACAGACATTTTTGACGTTCATGCCGTAGGTTTTCCTTCCAGCAAACTTCATTTGATCGTACGGCGCTCATACAGGATTTCCACCCAACGAGGTCGATTACGGTGTGATGCTAGTTAATATTTTGGGACAGTATAGTCTGTCGGAAAAAGTTCCCTATGGTGCAACAGAGACAATCAATATTGGGGTTTCTCAATGGTATATAGCAAAGTTTCTCAAAGCATTTAGTTGAGCCAGAGCTGAGCCAGTCGACAATACCGCAACCTTGAGCATCTTCGGACATTAAGGGGATAATTAGGCGAAATACCCAATCATCAGGCTCAATATGGTGAAAAGCAATTGTTTCCTTTCCCTGCTATTGTGACCGCAGGACCGTAACCGACACAGTAGATAACTGATTCTCCGTACTAAATTATTTGCGTTTCTTATTGAAAAGCTAATAATAATATGCTGGCACCATTCTTTTCCCGTACATGAGCATAGTTCCGATCATCATGTAGTTTCAATCAACGGTTTATGAACAAAAGCACTACCTGCACAACTACTAGAGCATTACCGTTTGCAGTAGTACGGTAGAGAAACAGATCGTTACATGCCCTTGCTGCTCAATCAACGAGCTCAATATGGTGGAAGCAGCTATACTCGCTAGCGGCCACCGGTTGGTTATTAGAAAGGTAGGGAGGCTGCAAGGTAACTTCTTCATGGAAAGAATGCATTCATGCAGCATATGCGCATATGTCTGCCTGCGATCATGTGTGATCAGCGGCGAAAAAACTAAGAGAAACCCAATTATGCGCTGGTGGTTTAGACGTGGTCTATTACTTCGGTGATTTCTTTAGACTTTTGTATTGCTAGTTCGCCTTCTGCATAGTAAAGTGCTTTAAAGAAAAATAAATTAGTAAAATTTTGTAGCACCTTAACGGTAGCCTTCACTAACGTCCTTTATACGTTAGATTCACTTCAATTCCAATCGTCACACATACACAGCATCACAGCCTGCAGCTCACAAAATATCCGATGCATTCCAGAAACTAGAAAACCGAATAAAGCTACTTGCAATACTACTTTCACTTCTTTACGGAACATTTTTAATACATGGTCGGGCTCATGATGCACCGCATACAGCAACTGCGATTACCCTTTCATTTCTTGCCAAATGGTACGCACTTGAAGCCGAAGCAAAACCCATCTTCCCGGTGAATTCAATTGCAATTTCTAGCAAACAGTACACAGGCTCGCGCGCCAGTTAGCTGCAAGCATCCATTCCTCCGACAACCTTTCACCGGTTCGAAAAGCCCACTCTTTGGAGCATCTTAGTACATTGTCGAACGGCAAACGGCTGTTACCCAACGGCAGGCGCGAGTGAAGATCGTTGGATAATCGTGAGAATTTGGGATAGCTATTCCGTGCTGCTACGGTTTGGTTAATTTCCCTCGGTTTGTGTAACCGGTCGACGTCGTATCGGTTGGGTTCAAATTGTGTACGGTCGGAAAGCTACAATCGGTGTTTGAGATTATGACGATCTATAAAATTTGCATAAAATTCATTGCACAACAGGAAGGAAAAACAGACCAGATTGTTACAAAAACAAAACTACTACCGATAATTAATTGAATTAAAATTTGGCTCCTACTCTAGCAAGAAACGATGCCACTCCTTTTTTCTGCTAAACCTTCGACTGTTAGCTTGGACCTTAGCGCTAACTGTCGGCTAAATAAAGGTGCGTCATATTCCAGCTCTTTCTAGGTTTCAACGATCATTTAGTACATCCTCATGCCTAGCTCCAGAAGTCACTTTGGAGACTCTTCCATCGACGACAAGCCCGGAGTAAAAAAAAAAGGTTTTTCTGAGCACCGCAAACCGCTCATTCTGAGTAGTTGCCACAAGGACTGAGGATATTTTTAAGCGATTCTATGAATTATGTCTGACGCTTGGATGAAATTTTTAAGTCCAGGCAATATAGCCACGATTTTCCTCATCAGTTTCGGCTTCATTTTGCGGTCACACAACGCTCTTAGATGACCGGAAGCTGTTAGCAAACGTTTTTAAGCCAGTTATAACCGATCGTCAAGAAGTGTCTCACTATTTACTGCTTCTTCCTCCACTATTTTGACCATAGTTATGCCAAATCAACTGATACCACTGTAACATTTTGTCTGTACATAAAATATACGTTGCTTGAGACACTGGCCGTTCTTGTGGCTCGCCAGGACACAAGATCAATGAACAAAAAAATCACGAAAACAGGCTATCTGTTGAATGTACTTAATTATAAGATCGCAGCATAGCACCTTTAGCATCGCTGCAACACCAATAGAACTGATTTAAGTTTTCTGCCAATAAATTAATTTAAATGACACACGATCGATAGCACTGCACAAGCGATCTATACCTTTACAGGGGGATTACGGGACGGGTAGATTGCGGCGAGTTCAGTTTTCCACTTTTCCAAAATATGTCTTTTTGGTGGCCAAATCCTCGGCAGCCTGCAGGCACTCCTCAACCCTTCCCCACACTTTCTTAGCACGGGATAAACTTTCCACCGGCCACGTTAATGAATACTCGCGACACGATCAACACACGAATCAGCTGATGAAGGACCCAGGTGGTCCAGTTGAAAGACGCGAAAAACTAGTTCGCGCACAAAACTTGTTTGTGCACACACACACACACATACACATACACACCTCTTACTATTCTATATGGCAGTGTGATCGAATTGGGTGCGAAATGGGCATTGCTTCAGGCGATCGCTCTGCTGATGGTGGTGTACCAGAGGGATGCTGCTGCTGTGTTGTTCCTGACCGTCACTGTTGTCTACTGTTTGCGATACTACAACGGCTCGGATCTTCTGCATGCGGAATTGAATCTCTCGCGTAATCCCCCCCTTTCACTCTTCATCTCTTTCCGCGCTTGCTACCTTCCTCCCTCTCCTTCTCTTTCTCTCTATCTCTCGTTCGCGAACATTCCCACTCTGTTTTGTTCGTCCGTTCTCTGCACAACCGCACCACGATGGTCACATCCAATTGGTTTTTGTGGCATGTGCCGTGCGCGGTAAGTGTCTATTGCATCTCGGCGCACTAACAACATCATCGATGGCTATTGTTTTACGTTCCACTTCGTAATCGGCAGACGATCGGGTTCGAGGGGCGCCTGCTGGCAGGTAGGGGGACGACCGGGCGAACCAAAGAGGAAGCGAACAGACACCCGCAAAGTAATAATGGGGAAAAATGAAAACCAAAGTGAATCACTTTTTCTCACCGCCGCTCGCGCGGCTCTCGCGGGCCGAGGGAAAAACTAAATAAATAAATATATACTTTTCCCCGTTCAAGATTCTTCGCGGATGCATTACCGCCCCCAGCACGCAAACAGCTTTCCTGCCGCACTACTATTCGCACCTACTGCTATACTGCTTGCTTACCTGGTTCTTCGCCGCTGCAGCCGCTCGCCGTTACACGGGCAACACTGAGTGTGTGTTGTTGTTGTAGTAAATCTATGCACAATGATTCGCATCTCTCTTGGCACGTCCTCCGCTGTGCATAGATGCGGAATGGATGCACTACACCGCGCGCGCACTACATACGCGAAAGCGAAACGCGACCGCGAATGTGAGACACAGCGAGAAAAGACGTCGAAGAGGTGGAACTCGGGTACCAGTGCCAGTGGCGGGGAAAGGGGAGTGTGCAATAAATAATAAAGTAGGTCCCTTTGCTTGCCTTCGACGAGCACACTCAAGACTGACGGCACTGATGCTTAATCGTTCGTTAAGCAAATTTCGTGATTCCAACGGAAAGTTCCCCTTGGCCAACTCTATCCACGAGCGCTTGCAAAAAGGGGTGCTGCTTCCGTGGTCGTCTTCCTGTGTACGCCTCAACGA